>NC_056726.1:1276892932-1277190432 GCF_019279795.1 Protopterus annectens | reverse complement strand
TTATGTAGTGGTGTTGTTCTATGCAATAGCAAGACTCCCTCAGACAGACATGTGACATTCATACACACAAACAGTTGTACATTGGCCGTATACATCATTCTGTGCATGTAATGTACATGAGCACAACGGTTCCTGTCCAATCATTATGTGAGAACAGTACTCTTGCAAAGTGCTGTGTGCAACATCATCATTATGATAAAGATAAATGGGGTAGCCATAGAGGGACCGTTACTGTTGTGTGTAAAATGTGGTCGTCTGCATCATGTGTACCTGGAACATTTAGGAGTGATGTGCATACAAGGATTGTGCGCCTGAGGGACAGGGGTGAGGATAACAGGAGTGTGTTGTGATGCATATTAAAAGGGTTACATGTGTCCAGTGGACACGTGCGTGAAATGGGCAGCTATGTATGGGGCAAATGTTTTCTTAGGAACTAATTGGCCTTATGTTTCCGTAGGGTGAGAGTGGGATGTGGGGGTAGGAGAGTAGGCATGCCCATGGAGGAGGGTAGGATCACAGACAAGACAGCATACAGGGTCAGTATATGACACATGTGGAGGGGATACACCTCAGACGGGGAGGGGTGTTTGGCATTCACAAGCCCATGGGAACAGTGGGATGGAGGATCCCAACCATGGGCAGCCACCACTGCACCAAAACAGCTCCAAAGGAGACAGTGCTGGGGGCTGTCCAAGAGGGGCAGCCTCACCCTGTAAATGTGACACTGCCCTTGAGCTGGCATATCTGGCCTTGGACCCCTTATTGAGTCCCCAACGCACCACATCCGGGACCATACGACAGCAGAGATGTTCCTGTCTGGCCCTGCTCCCAGGAGGGACAAGACCCATCCTCAGTGGTGGTACCACCATAAGGTGATGCAGAGCCAAAAGAGGTTGAGGTCCATGGCTGGGCCCCTGATGTGCTGGTGCTCAGTGTCATGGCCAGCTGAAGTAGGACAGGAGGTTCTGCTGAGACCTCCAAACCCATACAGCCTTTGGTGTTGCAGTTTAAAAACAGATATGGCTTAGTAATAGGCAACAGCATTCAGGATTACTAACAACAGTATGCATAGATATGACCATCAACCCAACACAACAGATGGTATACATTTGCAGAGGGAGCACAACACATGCATATATACTGCGTGACATCTGTACAAAGTGTAGAAGACATGTGACTGCAGCTATGAAAAGTGGCCCATTATTGGCTTGCCACTGAGAACCCCAGACAGTGTCTATCATGCCACTGTTCCATGTGACATATGCCCAGTCAGGGATGCGATGGCAGTAACACATCCCTATCACTATGTACTGGCAGCAGCTTCACACTATGCTCCTGCTGTGCACAGATGTGTGTTCAGTGTGTAACACAGGAAACAAATGGTTCCACACACTGACCAGTCCACAGATGGCCCTACAGATGGGGGTCCCTCATGAACAGAGCACTGTCGTGTCTGTTATAGAACATGCAGAATAGCCATTACCACACACAACATGTTAAACAGGCAGTATTCTCAATGAAGCATAGCTACACTTACATGCTGTAGTCATGTCTGGCACATCACCCTCCTGTCTTTAGGCTATTTCCCACTGTGTATGATGTCTGAGGAACATCATCTGTGATGCCGTTTCAAAACACCACATCCAGGTACCACTCACAGCGACTGTCATGGCCAAACACAAACATAATGTTCATAGATATTGTACTGTGTTTATCATGTGAATGGCTATGGGAAAATCATCACAGCTGTTCCACATACAATCAGCTAGAGGAGGACTGCAATAGGTGCAGAGGTGATCACCTTCTCACGTCCATCACTTACAATACACATGCTGCTGCCGAGCAGGTGTACACCTTCACATCCACCAGAGAGTGTGCGGGAGGGACAAAGTACATCAGAGAAGGGCTTGGAGACTATAACCTAAGCATCGTCTGTCACACACCTACCAATACAGGGCTCAAACCCCTGACTGACTAGTCATTACTATTACAAGTGCATGCAGTTAATACATGTGCCACAAAGCCGACATGTAGCTGTGCTGTAAGAACATATATGTGTGTTGGTGAGAGACATGTGCAACAGAGATATAGTAGGCATACATTAGGTGTAGCACACATGGATGTCCACGTGAACTAATGCCATTGTCACCACAACCACACTTTCTAATGGACTCACATTGACACTCTTTGCCAGGGCCAGAAATACACTCCCTACCTACTTAGTTTGCCACACTGCAGTAATGCACAGGTACTATATGCACCACAGGGGATATCTGGAGGTTCTATGGGCTAGGGCATGTGAACGTGTTTGACATCTGTTGGTATGCCAATGGAGGTTATACTGGGAGTGACTGTGGTTGGGAGCATCATAACCCACACGCAGACACAAGGTGCCAGTACTGACATGCATGTATGCATTGCTTCATGGGTGTGTAGTGGTTGGCTGTGCAAGATAGCTGTACAAGACTGAGTGAGGTGTACCCTTGGCATCATGCCACCTGACAATGGTGTTCAGTGTGGTACAGGGGTGTAGTGTCTGCAATGTCCCACACAGATGGGTACTGTATGAACTGCCCTGACATCATGGTTTCCATTGTGTATGGCCATAGCTTTGCAATGCATGCCATGTCTGTGTTTGATAGTCCTTGACATGGACATTGCCTGGGATGTGCATGTCCCACAATACTGTACAGTGACATGTACAGGTGTACCTGGTATGGCAGGCACATGTTGTGTACACAGACTGTTATCCTCCAATATGCCAATACTGGCCTGGTGTGGCGAAACCTGCTTATAGTCAGCAGGTTGACCCTGCACCTGCATTGATAGCATGATACAGGCATTCCCTGGTGTCAGTGATATCGGTCGGTACAGGGCACATGTGTATGGTATTGTATGGCCTCTGTAGATCACATTTGATGGCACCACATATGTTACAGGCATCCAGTGGGGAACTTAGTGAAGGCACATTGTCCGCAATTATGTGCCTATTGTACCACTGTACAGGGTGCCATGTCCTCTGCAGCCCACTGCAATCACACCATGCCTACTATCTGTCATCAATGTACATGGTACTAGCAACATAGCAGGATATCCTAGGCAAGTGTGTTTGTGTATGACACATGGGTTCAGGACATATACCGGGTACTAGTAAGGTTGCATACTTTGTTCACCAGGCCTTTTGCCAGGTGTAGGGGTATGGCTTGCCAACACAGTCCTGTGGCTGACTGACATCTGTACACCTCGTGAGGTGGGCATTGTGTCATAAGACGGACACCATATAGGAAAACTACAAATTCCACACCCCAACATGTCCAGTGGTTAGACACTCACAGCCACCCCCACACAGGCTTGGACAGTCAAACAAACACACCTGCCATGTCCAGGATTCAAACCCCTACCTACCTAGGGGATCACACTGCAGCAATATGCATTTAAGGCACGCAGTACAGAGAATAACATATTACAGCAGTCCTAGAGGTGTATTTCTAGGTGTGTGTGACATCAGCAGGATTGCCAAAGGTGAGTATATGATTTGTACGGACTGTGGGTAGCCTATAAACCATTTCTCTCTACACAGTGTGAGACAGACAGACGCACACACATTCACACACACAATTGGCAAGTCTGGGGTTAGAACTACTACCCAACTAGTTTAACACTACAACAGTATGCAGTTATGCCACATGCCATGGAGATTACTGCGCTACAGCTCTCCCAAAGCTGTATTTCACAATGGATGACCTCATCAGGCTTGTCATAATACTGCTATAGGGAGGGCAGTGAATGTATGGGTCATAACCCAGTCATGTGGGGGTTGACATGCCACATGTGGGCGCACATGGGGCCATATATCACAGGTATGTGTATAGAGCTACTAGGTGACTAATTCCCTGTACAGTCATGTTGCACAGCTGGCACATGCACCACATAGTCTGACATGCTGACAGATACAGGTGGCTAGTATCTGCAGTGAATGACATCTGCACCTCATGTTTTTGGGGCCCTTTGGCTGTGTGCTGGATGGGACAGGCCTGGATGGCTCCTTGTCATGGTCACCCTCTTCCACACATCTATGTTCATCTACCTTTTCCGTATTATAGTGTGTTGTCCTTACATATATGCCTGTATTCCTATCTACTGTGTGTGCAAGGCAGGCGTGATGTATACTGACATGTGTCAGCACTAAGAACTGCGACCAGCAGATATGTCCAGACCACTGGTGTTTGCAGACATGGCCTTCATGTGTTTAGGTGTGTGAGCATGCCCAGTATGACCATTCAGTATGTTGTCGACTGACACTACCCTCATACCTTCAAGTGTGTGAGCATGCCCAGTATGTCCATCTGTATCGCATGTGTTACATGGCCAGGTAGTCTGTACTATTGTGCTGACCTTTGCATTGTACACGGACAGGTAGAATGCTGTGTCTGCTGGGTATCCATCGGTCATGTGGCATTGATTGTTGCTACATTTCTGCATAGCGGGGGGGCACCTGACTGTATCTACATTCCTACACAGGAGCGGGGGGGGGTACACCTGACTGTTGCTATATGTGTACTTTGGATGGGTGGCACACCTGACACTTGTACACATTTGCTAGTACTGTACTGGTATGTCAGGCACTCCATTTCAGCATGTAGACCTACCTATTGTGCTGGCTAGAGGCATATCAGTGCACTACAGATCTTAGCTTTAATTACCAACATATTAGTTTCTGACTTCCTAGCCTTCACAACCTACATCCAACTGCCTGGGCTGCTGTAGTCTGCCTGTGTGGGTCTGTGGGAGGGGTTACCCATAGGGCACATTCAGAGGCCATAGTACAGCATTTTTTGTGTCGGTCTACACCTGTCCAGCTGGTTAAGACTTGTGTGGGCTGTATGGACACATATGACACTCAGCCCATTACCCGCAGTGGTTTTTTTCACCCTGTGTAGTACTGGCTACTATGGTGACTCCAGTATGTGTTACAGATGTCATGGTGCCACTAGGGGTGTCTACTGTCTGCTGCCCTAACATTCGGCCACCCAATTCCCTTGCATGCTCACATCCATACCATAGCTACAGGTACCAACACATTCTACTACATTTGGCAATTGGTAGGTTGATTGACTTACCTTAAGGGTGTGCCAGACTTGAGGATGGTACTGGAGGGCTGCCTATGTCAGATGCACATAGTACACTCCCTATACATGGCTGAGCACAGGTAGTGTCATGTTTGGCATCACTTTTACTGTCTGTGCGAGTCAGAGAGGGTGACATTCCCTGGGTCCCTACTGTGTCAGTGCATATGCTATGCGTTGCCGCTTTGCCAAGGCCAGGTCATACTGGGCATGCCTCCTTCCGCCTACTGGGTCAGTCTCAGGTTGTTCCTCCTCTGATTCACTCTGTGCCTGTACAGGCCTTAGCATTGGTGGGGGGCTGTGTGGCCCTGCCCCATGCTGTTCCTCCTGCAGCTGTTTCCGCAGGATCATATTGTGTAGCATAGCACATACCATAACAATTTGGTTGCATGTAGCTGGTGAATACCGCAAGACTCCACCGGATGTGACCAGACACCAGAACCGTGACCTGAGCATCCCAAACACACACTCTATTATATGTCTGGCCTGTGCATGTGCCTCATTATGGCATTGCTGTTTAGGTGTGTGTGCATTTCTGATGGGTGTCATCAGCCACGGCTCCAGTGGGTACCCAGTATCCCCCACTAGGTGACCGTAGTGGATGTCCATATTGGCAAAGCTGTGGTACAGCTGTGTCAGATGCCATATTTCTGAATCGTCATAGCTTCCAGGGCAGCCAGCACACACATTCATTATAATTTCCTGGCCATCACATACGACGTGGCAGTTGATGTAGGCCCTACCCTGCTCACTGGGTGGTGCTTTGACGCATACGTGCATGCAGGCTATAGCACCCACTACCCCAGGGTAGTCTGCCATTTGGTGGAAGAAACGCATATTGCTGGCCAACACCTCATGTATGTTGTGGAAATATACATGCTCACTGGCATGTGCTGACATGGCATCCAGGAACTGGTGGAATACTCTGGATGCTGATGCCTGTGAGATCCCCATGATATCCCCAGTTGTGCTTTGGGAGGTACCTGTGGCTAGTATACCTAGGCCTACATATACCTTGGTATCCACTGGGATGGGTTCCCCTTGGCCTGTTTGATGTGTCAGGTGTTGCCTGCACAGCTCAACAATCTGCTGGAGGAGGTCTCTGTCCACCCTATAGCGCTCCACTATCTCCAGCTCATGTAGCCCATGGTAGGTTACCCTGAGTCTGTACACTCTTCTCTGTCTCCTCACTGAGAGTTGTTCGGCATCATTCACATCTTCACCACCCTCAGCCTCTTGCACATGTTGGTCTATGTTGCCTGCTGCAACCCTTCTCATTTTGTAGATTTGTTTGTTAAAATTTCCCCGCATGTATACACCGGGGGTGTAGAGTGTGGAAAAACCATAGAGGAAGGTGTTTGCTTAGTTTATAGTAGTGTTCTGGGCTGGGCTGGTCTGCTGCCCCTGTAATTGGCTGATTCTGATACATATCACCTGTCAGCTCAGCTAGTTCACCTGGATTACTCTCCTACTGCTGTTGTCCCTCCCAATTGCACTAGGCAGGTATAGACACACACCTTGCTTAGCCGTGCTAAGCTAGGAGCAATCCCAAGCCACAGAGCTCCAATCCACGTACAGTATGCCTGATGCACCCCTCCATTATGTCACCTATATTCGAGACCTGCACCTGGCTATCTATACACATACACTCTTGGGACCTGCCTCACACCCTGGGGATAACCGGGATTCACTATCCTTTACCTCATTTGCATAGTATTGCCTGCTAATGCATAGTTACATGAACCATAGTGAGCCTCCCCAAAATTAACCACTGCTTACTGTCATGCAGAACTGCACACAACTGCTTAAAAGCACCTTATTTACACAGTATTCAACGGCCCTTGTTCTGCCCAGCAACTGGCCTCTGCAAAGCTAGAAACCAGGATCCTGCACACCACAGATGATGTGCTTTACCACTAAGCCATGGCAGATTTACATACATCGAAGGTTATCACGTACATATCATCCAGCACAGGCATTCAACAGTATAGGGCATGTATTCCATCATGTAGGTGGATGTGTGTTAATATATATATATATATATATATATATATATATATATATATATATATATATATATATACACACACACACACACACACACACACACACACACACACACACACACACACACACACACACATACATAGATATAGAATACATAGCTCAAGAACAAGAATGAAAAGGAAACCACCAGTGACTCCTGTATTATGTACTGGTGTTAATCCCAAGGCAACTGTGTTTCTGTGTGACACACTGGTTTAGATTGTATTCAGGGTAATATTAGGGTTGCTGACTTTACTCACCAGGCCTATTGCCAAATGTATGGGTATGTCTTGCCAACCCAGTCTCTTGACTGATTGTGACATTTATGGCCACTATATAGGGAAACAACAAAACACACTCCTCAACAGTGGTTAGCCACTCACAGCCACCAACACATAGGATATGACTGACAAACACAAACACCTGCTATGCCTTGGAATAGAACACCTACCTGACTACTTTATCACACTACAGCATTACACAGTTACAGAACGCACTATCAAGATTATTGGGTCATAGCAATCCCAGAGGAGTATTCCTAGGTGGGTGACATCATCAGCCTTGCCAAAGCTGAGTATAGGAATCATACAGAGTATGAGTGCTCTAAAAAGCATTGTTCTGTCCACCAGTAGACAGGCACATACACACTTGGCATGTCTGGGATTAGAACACCGACCTAACTACTTTATCACACTACAGCATTACACAGTTACAGAATGCACTATCGAGATTACTGGGTCACAGCACTCCCAGAGGAGTATTCCTACGTGGGTGACATCATCAGCCTTGCCAAAGCTGAGTATAGGAATTGTACAGAGTGTGTGAGTGCCCTAAAAAGCATTGTTCTGTCCACTGGCAGACAGACACACACACACACATATACTTGGCATGTCTAGGATTAGAACACCAACCTAACTACTTTATCACACTACAGCATTACGCAGTTATAGAATGCGCTATCGAGATTATTGGGTCACAGCAATCCCAGAAGAGTATTCCTAGGTGGGTGACATCATCAGCCTTGCCAAAACTGAGTATAGGAATCATGCAGAGTGTGAGTACTCTAAAAAGCATTATTCTGTACAATGTCTGTGCAGACGGACCCACACACACACACACACACACACACACACACACACACACACACACACACACTCACCAGTGATGGGATCAGAACACCTGCCTATCTACAGATCACTATTACAGTACTACGCAGTTACGAATTGCGCCACAGAGATTACACATTCCAAGGCAGTCATCATGACCTTCTAGGATTGCGGACATCAACAGGGATGCTGACAGTTACATTGAACATAGCTGTGAACCTGTGTGTTTACCGTAGGAGTCCATCCCGAACAGGAGTATGCCCTTCTGTGGAATGGACAACTACTATCACTATACAGGGTTACACCCGCCATGCTCATACACATAGTAGCACATAAATTACACAAGGTGTTAGTTGGCATGCTCACACACTTAGTAGCACTGGTCTGTTTGGAATGCACTGAGTCCAAATAAACAGGGTTATACTGGGCATGCTCATACACTTAGTAGCACAGGGCTGTTTAGGATGCACTCTGATTCTGAACACGGAAGGCCACAGTGGCCATGCTCATACAGTTAGACATACAGAACATGTTGTAATGGTCTCTGGCATTAGTACTTGTCATTGTTAGCAGAAACACTGCACTACATGTATCTGACACTGGTCATCTACACAACACCTGCTGCTGTCCGACACCTTAGATGTATCAGTCTATAACAAGCGCAATACTGCCACTCGCAGTGATTTCATGCTAGGAATGGCAACTGTTTGACCAACACAATAAGCCAATGTCCTGCTGTAATTACAAGGTTGTCCAGTATCTGACAGTCTGGGGTGACAGAAGACAAGCCTTTGTCACAGATCACATGCATCCATGATTCAAGGGAGTGTTGATAATACCTCATTCGCATTTGCCCATATAGTGCCATTCCAAGGCAAATGACCTAAACACAGGATAACACCCTGACACCTAGAAGACAATTGCACTGTATGCTTATGTGAACCAGTGCTAGATGTGTTGCTGTCATAATCACAGCTGCTTATTGTTGAACCTACAATGGGGAATACTGACATCTGCCCAGTGAGGAACACCTACCACCATATAACTCATAACCAGACATGTGGGCCATAACACTGGTACGGACCACTCCAGGTGGTGTCCCCACATTCATAATGGCTACTCACATGTACAGACCAGTACTCCAACATATATCATCACAGATGAACCAGGTGCAGGTCACAGTGTCAAAAGCTGCATTCTAGGATTTAATCCTCTGACGCCACCATGTCCTCAGATCAGCAACACACATCCATACATGTGGTATGACATATAATGGAACAACACCAAGTAACATTTGACTGGTGGACTGTACTTGGGTTGGGAGGGTGGTCTAATGGTTAAGGTGTTTGACTTACAAACACAAGGTGCAGGGTTTGAGTCTCACATGGGATAATTGACTAGGCTTAAAATGGCTCACAAGGGCAGATAGCCTAGTACTAATCTATGAACCTATGAACAACTGTGCAGAGTACCCATGTACTGACACAGTTACATTATGTGTTATGCAATGCAATGATACCACTGTTTGTACCCAGGTCAGCTGTACACATACCAGGGTCCCTCAGACATTGCCAGCATTAACAGATGACTGTTGCTGTGCACCATTGAATGTGCACACGGCTTGACATGCAGCTATGATTGTACGAGATGTTTATGTAGGGAGCAGATTGTTTTGACATTTGTGTAGGATATAACCTGGAATGTGGGCAGGTCCCATGCAGCCTGTATGTATGGCATTAGAGAGTGCAGCTTGCACCTGCATAGTTGTTATTACAGGGGCTCTGTAGTGTACATGGATATATGAATGTGTACCTGTTGTGAGGGGACAGTGTGTTTATGTTATCCAAGACCCTATCTGGCTGAACAGATGCTATTACCGTACGTGCAGTATCTCTCATGCCATAGTGCTGTGAAGCACAGCAGGTCTTGTTGTTGCCATTATGTTTCATGACACAGCAATAGAATCCTCTGTGTTTGGCCTCATAATATGTGGATGAGTAGTTTCACAGTAGCGTTGCATGGCATTATATGGTGTATCTGCATATTACTGAGGCTGACCATGGATCAACTTCCACTCATGTGTGTTGACCCTTGCAACAGTTACTACCTTCTGTGGTACAGTTTAAGGCAGGGTACCACCGGTTTGCCTTCATGGTTGTGTTTGTTTGAATCCTGTTTCTGTTTCAATGGCACAATCACTGCACATATGTGAGTGCCTAAAGTGCATTTGTGTAGGACCCAGCATTTGCACATGCATTGTACATCTGCATGGGTGCCATGACAGTCACCACTTCATTCTTAAGGAGCATAACATTGGCTTTGAAGACTGACTATGTGTGGCATACTGTTAGCCCTGTTGGTGTGACTATGGTGATCCAGGTCATTGGTGTTGATGACATCCAACATGCATTGAGCACATGTGTTGGTACATGATGAGTCTTCCCGGTTCATAATGGGATAGCTGAGTGGCCATGATTATGGTGACCTGTCTCACAACCGGTATTTCTCATTACAGCACAATGACAGTTGTGATTTCTGAGGTATGGTGGATGATCTGCCACAAGGTGCAATTTGGATTACACTTTGGTACAAAGGTGGTTGCTCAGCATAATGCATCTTACATTTGTGCAAGTGCAACTTGCGTGGGGGTGTACTTATCCCTCAGGAAATTGGACACACCTGTGGCCCTTGTGTTCCAATAAAGGATGTTGGCCAAGAGGTGAGGTATGTGTTATAACATGGTCATGCAGGGGTGCTCTCCAAAGCATTGAACCATATCTCAATCACTGCACAGTTATGTTCTTCATGTTTCAGATTGCCATAAGTGAGTCCATACTGAGTACCTGATTTGTATCATTGAGTAGCAAGACCCACAGTTTATTTCTTGGCTGTCCCTGTTGCACCAGTGGACTTTCACTTGAACCTGGCATGATGGGGGCACAATTGGGGACACATGGGCCATTACTAGTATCCAGATTCTCAAGGGTGACAGGTGCAGACCCTGTCTGGCAAAGCATCATGGTCTAGCAACCATGTTATCCCAGGCAGAGAGATGCTGGATACTCTTTGAATTACACCAGTAAATGTCACAACTGCGTAATACAATCCTTGTCCCTGTACTGCTGCATCATTCTGGACACTGTCAGAATGCTACCCAGGCCTTGGGACATACCCACATGGGCTACATGACCTGACAGTTCCTACATGTGTTTCCATGCAGTCCAGGCTACTGCATCACAGGTCCTGCACAACAACATAGAATATGTCAGAGACATGTGTACAGTTCTAAAGGTAGTCGGAGTGTATGGGTATGTGGCTAGTCATGGCAGACAGGCAGTTGACAGTATGTTTGCCCTCATATAGCTTGGTGTGTAACATAGTGCTAGGGTTTGCGTTCACAAATGAGTACTGTTGGCCATGTTTCCGGCCACGTGTTCTGAGGTGTGACACAATTATGCAAACTATGTCGTACAGTCTTTGTATTCTGTTGTATGTCTATTCCACCTTGGGAGGCCTCTTGCTTGGCCAGATACTTAGAGGCCTCTGTGGATGTGTGTGATATCTGGTGGAATGTGTGTGTGTCCTTACTGTGTTCTGGAAAGGGTATGTGTTGGTTGTGGTGATGAGATGCATGTGTTAACCTACACCTCTTGACTGTCTAGTCCAGTCATGGATGCAGTATGGACTGCCTCCAGGATCACCCCTGTAGATGCATCCCAGACAATGTGTGGGGTGTGGTGTTAGGCAGATTTGACAGTGTACATGGCATAGAGAATGCATTCCCCAGGATGGCCACATATAAAAATCTGACATTAGTAAACACCAGTTGCTGAGTAGTGGACATGCCTGTATGAGCATTCAGTACTACAAGTACCACGTACTGTATTTAGTATACTTACTGCTTATGAAGATGTTTTAGACAGTGATGCTCACATGTACATATCTGAGTTATGGACATGGCAATACTAGCTATTACAGGAACATGGTAGCTGCCTTTAGTAGCAATCCCCCTCTGAGAGCCACATCACATCCTGATAGTTGATTACAGATGATGCAAGTGTGAACAGGGCTGTATCCTTGTCTGGGTATAAACTTACATACCCAGCAGAACCATGAGCTCTGTTGGGCACAGACACCCACTCACCACACAGAGTCATATATCAATAGACTCTGCTGCCACAATCGACATGATCGGGATATAATCAGATAGTGTACGCCATCGCCTATGAGACTGCTATTACACATGGGCAGAAGTTTCCTACATCTTACACACCTACTGCAGATGTCACACTGGAGTTAAAGATGATATGCACCCTGTTTCATTACCAGTACTGTCAACATATGTCCAAGCAGTTGTTAGTCTGGCAATGAGAGGTTAGGCTACACAAATCTACAAGTTCAACCAGTGTGTCTCTACTGTCAATATCCAATCTATGTAGTTGTGCACATAGCCATTTGGCAAAGCCCTGTAACAAGGGTCAGTACACATTTGCAAAACATGTACACATGCACAGCTGTCATTGATTGCAAACAATAGTAGAGAGGTGGATATTAGGCAAGGTGGACTTTTAGGCAAGACTCATAAGACAAACCCACCACCGTACATAGCACATGTAACCAGAGACTGAGGGTATTTGTACTCAACGCCGGATGTCTAAACCTCACATTTCACACACTCGAGGCACTCCTCAGTCTGGAGAACATCGATATCTGTGCAGTAACAGACACCCGGTTTAAGGCTCCAGAGAACTCCCCAGCACCACCAAGCTATAACTCATACCACACCTTTCGGCCACAGAACCCGGATCGGAACACAGAAGGTGGGGGTGTATCCATATTCATCAAGGATACTCACAACTCCAGGTTAGTGGCGCAGCACAATGCATCAGAGGTCATCCAAGTGCAACTGCCAATGGGCAACACTGCAATCCAAATTGTAGCTTGCTACAGATCACACACCATGCCCAGAACCCACATTCCGCATTTCCAGGGACACTAGAAAATATGTGGATCCTACCAAACACCCTAATACTGGGTGATGTCAACTACTCAAACATTAACTGGGAGAACTTTTTGGGTACTAACTCCCTTGAACAGCGCTTCCTAGAATTTCTCAACTCAAATGCCCTGGAACAACTGGTCTATACCCCCACCAGAGGGAACAACATATTGGACCTGGTCATCACCAACACGGGCGACCAGTGTTCCACACCCAACGTCAACCCCTCGCTGGTTAGATCAGACCATAGACTAATCACTCTGGATATTCACATTCTGCCTACAACCCCAAACAAGGAAACCACCGTGGAAATCTTTTCCAATGCAGACTTCACATTGCTTATGCCCAAGGTGGAAAGGTTCACAGCCCCCACGCCAATGGACAATGCTGTCCAAGATGCTGAAACCTATACAAAGGCACTCTATGATCATCTGCAGGATTGCATGGATCGTGCTATCCCAAGTCTTACCTAGACTCACTCCTCCAAGAACAGGGAACTGGTCTGTTGGACCCCTGCCATACAATAGTAGGAGGTAACAAGTACAGATAAGAGCTAAATCCCTAGAAGGACAGACATCCCTGATTAGTATCAGCATGAAACTATGATCCCTCATGAAATCATCCAAGGCTAGCTTCAAAAGACAATTTCCCAAGGACCCTACAGACAACCACAAAGCGTTCTTTAACTATGTCAAGAACCTAAGTGGGAACTCTCAGATCTGCTCAGAGTTGGTGCAGACTGGCACAAAATACACTGAACCGACTGATATTGCCAGCATTTTGGCAGACATGTTCAGTGCAATCTTCACACCCCTTTCAACCCCTAAATGGCCCTTAACCATACCAGAAGAATGTACGGCCATGGCAACCACCGACACACAGGATAAAACAGCCCTATCCAAAGCCACAAATACAGCCTCAATGGGACCAGACAGTGTCCCAGGCTGTGTCTTACATGAGCTCCAAATGAACTACCCCTCACCTAAACACACTGTTCAAACACAGACTCTCTACAGGCTACATACCCACAGAGTGGTGCACAGCAACAGTGATCCCACTCTACAAAGGTGACACCACAACGGACCCTGGGAACTATTGCCCTATAAGCCTGACTAGCCTGGTCTGCAATGATATGGAGTGCATCATCATGGAACTCATTAACAGAGACATTGGGAACCTCCAGACACTCGACCCAACCCAGGTCTGCTTGATGAGTGCAGATCATGCCTACTGGACCTGTTTGATGTCTTACAGTCACCTAGACTTTAGGTGTGGGGTGTGGTAGTTCACACATACTGCCTGGACCTTGCTAAGGATTATGCCACCATTCCCCACTCAGGTATTGTTTATAAACTGGAGCATTTCTCCCTGGGCCTCCGCTGAAAACAGGCTCTGTGGAACCTAGTCGGACATTCCCAGTCAACAAATGTTAAATAAAAAATAAAAATAAAAAAATAAACTCACCAGCCAGTACATACACCCATACATCACAGGTTGGGTTGCCAACAGGCTTACACCCAGAACCCACATGGTAAGCCTAGCAGCCTCCAGGTCCAACTCTTAACCAGTCACAACTGGTGTCCCACAGGACTCAGTCCTAGGACACCTACTGTTTGCCATATACTTCTCAGAGGTACAGGCAAACACAGGTGGACTACAGCAGACCATGTTTGGTGATTATTGCAAACTGCGGGACATATTTGACAGTCCAGCTGTCACAAACATCCTTCAAGGGGCCTCACATAGACCAACACAGGATGTCACAGTCAAGGCCTCCAGCTGAAGGCCACAAACTGCATGGTCATTCCATGTTGGGAACACTAAAAACCCACATAGTAGCACATGAGTGGCAGCCACTTTAATACAGACAAGGTAATGGGTATGTGGGGACTACATTAGATAGTGAACTCTCCTTTGACAATCAAATATCCACAGTAATTAGGCCATCCGTCTATGTAGGCCATCTGATTACGTAAGGGTTTGCATCTAGACATCGAGTATGATAACCCATTTGTGATGTACCTCAGAAGTCACATCCAACAGCTGGAGGGTCCATGAACATACCTCGCCAAGAGCATTACTGACTTCAGACATGTGTCCTATGCTGCCAGACTGCATGAACCCTTGCATTACTCAGTGGCATCTCGTTTACTCAGAGATAATCTTTGCTGCCCAACTAAGCCATGTCCAAGTCAGGCTTAATGGATATGCTAATGAGCTAAACCTTGCCACAACCATAACTGGAAAATGCTGGAGTGACAGATTTCTGTAACAGGTACTCCCCATGCTTTGGAACTACATCCCTGATTACATTATACGGAGCCCCTCACTAACACTCCAGGGACACCTTGCAGACTGGATGGAGAACAGTGGGTACACCCCAGGGATCCTGCAATTGGCTCTGCTCCACAGAAGTACAGTTAGTTAATCAATGGGGTGGCGACAGCTGGCACATGTTAGCTAGGCATATGACTGGCCTCGGGCAGTTAGCCAAATACCTACTTATGTACCTATGAACCTATACATACAGTATCAGCACATGCTTATAGCATAATTTACTGTTCAGGTGTTGACTTACCTTGTGCCAGTAGCGGTTGTGTGTGCAATAGTTCATAGGTTCATAGGTAGGTACTAGGCTATTAGCCCTAGGGCCTATATAAGCCTAGCCAAATGGTACACTGGCTTTTGCCACCCAAGAAAATTATGTTCCTGTGCCCCTGTCAAGCAGAGCCACAGAAGTGATCCCTGGGGTGAATCTCCTATTGCCCATCCAATCATCAAGATTTTTCTTGAAGAGTGCTAATGAGGTTTGTTTGATATAGATAGGTAGTTTATTCCAGAGTATGGAAAGTCTCTGAGACAGGAATTTATCCCTCCAGCATGTTCTGTTTATTGTGGTGACAAGGTTTAGGTCCCTAGAGCACGTAGCTTGGAGGGATTGGGATTTCTTTACATGGAGCATGTCCAGCAGCTCTGGGTTTGACATAGTTTTGTATGTTAGGCAGAGATCGCCTCTGAGTAGGAGCTATGCGACAGAGTAAAGCTGGAGTTTTTTGAGATGGTCTGCATAGGGCATCTGTTTGAGGCTGGTAATCCGCTTTGTGAGGTATTTCTGTGGCCTTTCCAGTTGTTGTAGATGTCTTGTGAGGTACATACCAAAAGCAGAGTTGTACTCTATAATGGGTATAATGAGTGATGAGTAGAGGGGAACAATGACCTCTTTTTTCCTGGATGAGAAACCTTTTGTGATGAGGTGTGCCCTGTAGAAGGATTCCTGACTACTGTGGCGATGTGATTATCAAAAGTGAGACTACTGTCCACCTGTGTCCCAAGGTCTCTTATCACACTTTCGGCGTTAAGTAGACTACCACCTATTTCATAGTTCATGGGTACAGAGTTTTTGCCAAAACGGATGACAATGCACTTTTTGGCATTGAGCTCGAGGCCATGGCTTTGACACCAGGCATCTGTCTCAGTGAGGCCCTTTTGTAGGATGTCCACATCGTTAGGAGATTTGATTATGGCTCCTAGTTTGCAGTCATCTGCGAACTTCATTAGCCAAAGACCTTCTGTGTTAGCCTGTACTTCAGAGAAGTAGATACCATAGGATGCACACAGTAGACCACTTATACATGACAATTTACAGGTGGTCTTCTGTGTGTGCCATCCATGTTTACTATGTGTGCAGGTGGAGAAGGGTGTCAGTCTGTAGGTGCCTACACTGTCTTTGTGTGTGCTATACGTTCCCTCTTTGCCAAGGCATGGGCATACTGGGCATGTCTCCATCTGCCTACTGGGGCTGGCTCAGGGTGTTCATGGTCTGAGTACCTTTGTGCCTGTGGGGCCCTTGGAAATGGTGGTGGGCTGTGAGTGCTTTCACCATTCTGTCCCTGCTGCAGCTGTTCTGCAGGATCATATTGTGTAGCATGGCACATACTATGAAGATGGGGACACACGTGCCTGGAGAGTACTGCAAGGCTCCACCAGATATGTCCAAGCAACAAAACCATGATTTCAGCATCCTAAACACATGCTCTATGATGATTCTGGTTTGTGTGTGTACCTCATTATGGTGTTCTTGCATGGGTGTGTGTGCATTTCTGATGGGAGTCATCATCCACGGTTCCAGTGCATAGCCAGCATCCCCCACCAGGTGGCCATATGGGATGTCCCCCCTGGCAAATACCTGATACAGCTGTAAGGCATGCAAGATGTGGGAGTTGGGATAGCTTCCAGGGCTGCCAGCACACACATCCATGATAATGCCCTGGGCATTGCACATGACCTGGCAGTTGATGGAAGGGTATCCCTTGCAGTTTATGTAGCACCTACTCTGCTCACCTGTTGGTGACTTGATGTGTATGTGCGTGCAGTCTATTGCACCCAGTACCTCTGGGTATTCTGCCACACGGTGGAAAAGACGCATATTGCTGGCCAACTCCTCCTGTGTTCGGGGAAAGTATATGTGCTCATTGGCATGTGGTAACATGGCATCCAGGAACTGGTAGAGTACCCTGGATGCTGATGCCTGTGAGACCCCCGGGATATCCCCAGTTGGCCTTTGGAAGGTACCTGTGGCTAGTATTCTCAAGCTTACACATACCTTTGTGTCCACTGGGATGTGTTCCCTCTGTTATTTCTCACTCTGAGGCATGGCTAGCACAGCTCAACAATTTGCTGTATGGTGTCCCTGTCCACCATGTAATGCTCTACTATCTCCAGATCATTTAGCCCCTGGTAGGTTACCCTTGGTCTGAACACTCTTCTCCTCCTCCAGTGCCTGAGGTGGTTGTCAGGATCATCCTCCACACCACCTTCAGTCTCCAACACATGCTGATGAATCAAAGCTATGGCAGCCCCTATCATGTACATTTTAAAGGTTCCCCATCTGTTTACACCGATGGTGCAAAGTGTTTGGGAATACACAAGTGTGTGTGAGGTGCTTTCACACTTTATACTATTGTGCTTTGGAAGCTGCTGATGTCATTGGGTGTGTATGTGCAATTCCAGCTGCAGGGTATCTTAAATATGGGTTTTACAGTGAGTACTGCTATTGTGGGGCCTTTGGTGTTAAATTATGCTTGCCTGCTGTGATTTATATGTTGCCCTTTATTTCACTTTTCAATCCGAATCCCCTCCTATTGACAGGCATGCATCCAGCTGCTGGCTTTCTTGTTTTGTAGTTTCCCTACCCAGGAATGTGTTGCGAAATGTGTTTTGTAGCTGACCTACTGCAATTTTGCTTTGCTCTGCTGTGACAGTTCTGTTTTCTTTGCAGTATGGCACCTACCCTTTCCTGTTCTGCAGGTAGCTGCTAGCAGCCTTGTTAGCTGTTGTCAATGGCCCACTGTGGGTTCCTAGGTGTTAATTACTCATTTGTACTCCTATTTCCATGCTGCAGCATTTCCCTTATCTTTTTCCCATATCCTTCCTGTTTCTGCTCTGGTGCACACGGCGCACAGCCGTTTACTGGGTTTACAACACGTTTTCATCCACGTTCACATGCACATTCAGTTACCTCGTGCGCTCTCAGCTAAGCCAAACTATGGCTACTTCAACACACCGCTATCCTGCAGCTTTGCTTAGCAACAGGCAAACCGGGTTAGCAATGCTCCAATGTGCTTACAGCAATGGCAACACACCCCTTTCTTGATGTCATTTTTATCTCAAGGGCTCACCTCGGTGTTATAATGCTACGCTTTTTTGTACATCCTGACACCAGTGAGAAATCTGTGATTCAGTATTACTCCTCTCATTTGCATGGCATTGCCTACTAATTCCTAGCTACTGCACATAACACTGTCACAGCCCTTTAGCAACTCTTGCGCCATGAGTATGGTGTAGCATGCCTGCCATTGACTATTATGGGGAAATCGTGATATGTGTTTCATTGCAGTTTTAATTGATATTTTAGTATATTCCTTGCCATCCCCTTTGTGCACCGATGCCCTGCGCTTTAACTTTGTGTTAGTGTGGGCATAGTATTAAATGTTCTTTTTCTTATTTTGTGCATGTTGTTTTATGCCAATGGCTATATATTTAGCCATTGGCATATATTAACAGTATAATACCTGAGTTTGGTCCACTGTCATGGCTCTGATTTTATGTTAGAAAAATGTAAACCGTTTTTTTTTGTTTACATTTCTGCATGCTTACACTATGCCTGCGCCGCTTCCTGAATCGCTATATACCTTCATTTGCATGCTATGCTGCTGTGCATGGGGTGATTAGCATACATGCACCGGGAGCTGTGTGGGTGTGGTGCACGCAAGTAGTGCATGTGGAAACAGCTCATACCTGAATCGCTCAGTGGCCATATTTGGTCTTAGATTGCCGACGCTACGCCTGCGCCTGGCGCAAGCTTCATGAATCCCGGGGTTTATATCCTTCAGTAAATGCATGCTAATGCAAAGTCTGCTGTTCTCGAAATTTCTTACTTTGTCCCCAGGCCCCAATTGCCAGAATTGTCCAGAATTCTTGCATTAACAAGTTGAGATGTATGATAGAGTCTGTCCAATGAACTACTATTATAAAGATGGATACCTGGACACCTGTTTCCGTTGAGGGAAATTTTATTCGGCCATTATTCCAAAGTTTAATGTGGTGCCTATAAGCTAATCTTGCTTTGTTAGAGCACCAAAGAAATTTTAGCAAGCAATTTTCAATAAGATAAATTTGCTCTTGCTAGAAGACATGGTGAGAGTTTGTATCAGATAGAGAATTTGGTTCTTATGTATTAATGCAAATAGGAGACAAATGTTTCAGTCATATGTATTACTTAGTAAACCTAGGGAATGCAAACTTTCTTAACTCTTTCTTCCAAAAAATTTTTGACTTGGTATTCCGTACACATTGGATGTGAATGTTGTTGCCGCTTTTGAAACGGGAAACCACCTAAGAGGTGCGAGGAATGACCACAGAATTCTTAGCCTTGGAGAAATATAGTAATTACTGGCTTAGGCTAAACCCCTGGACTTGTTTTATAAATGCCAGGAAATGTGGATCTTCGCTGTTTTTGTGCTGCAAGATATAATATCTGCTCTACTGGGGTTTGAAGGTTAGTAGCTTGTAAGGTTTTCTCTCCTTCACTTTCCACATCATGCAACACTTTCAGCAAACACACATGTGTTGAATTTCCATCGCAGTTAACCTATATTCAACAAACTAGTAGCTCACCCTACTCTTAGCCCCATCCTCAACTTCTACCATACCAAAAGGTTGCTCCTGTCAGAAGATAATAAATTCCCGTCATAATAGAAATTCAATAAATCAGTTGTAGAAAGTCTGTACTCCTGTTCTGTTGCAAAGATTTGGAACTCCTTGCCACTCTCCATGAGGTCTAACACTCTACCCTTTCCACCTTTAAATACACTGTCAAGGAATTCTTATCCAAATCTTGACTTTGCTCTTACACCAATCCAGGCTGAATATTCTTTGTTAAATGTATTATATCTTCCTAATCTATCACTTTATCTACTACTGTCTGTCATACCTATATATTTATATCTCTGTAGTATATAGTCCATTGTGTCTTTTCTTACCTTTCTTCCTCTTTCTAATCCTCCCCTACCTTATATTTTCCATACATTGATTCACAACCCACCTCATCCCTCTTTCTTCCCTCCCCCCCTCTCTCTTTTTTTTCTCTTTACCTCTACAAAATAAAACATTACTCATTATCGGGTCTATATTATATGTTCGAAGGGTGAAAACTTTGAACGTTAAATAATCGAATTTAAACGTTCGAAGTTTCAAACATCGAACATATAACAAAAAAAAAAAATGGATCTTACCTGACTAGTGTAGGTGGGGGGACAAGTCCCCCTGCACCCCCCACATCCCCCGCTCTTTAAATATACCAACTCCGAGACTGCACCATAGTGCAGTAAAGGGAATATTTCCCCCCTGCCTACAGCCATTAGTTTTGAGTTTGGGTTTTTTTTTTTTTTTTTACATATGTTCGAAGTTTTATAACTTTGAACATTTAAATTCAATATTTTAATGTTCAAAGTTATAAAACTTCGAACATATGACATAGACCCCTCATTATCTGTCTAAATATTACTTCCTGAATTCCTTTTAAACATAGATACACAATGTTTTTATTATGCTGTATTATACTGCAAATGACTTTGTATGTATTGCAATGAATGTGTTTATCTCTTTGTTACTTTTTGTAATTTTTTGTAATTTATTGTACCTGGATCATTTATTGTGGACCTCAACTGAAAATGACTTTCCAGGTAAATAAATGTCAATAAATAAATAAATAAATAAATAAATAAAATTAAGATGAGGGATAACAGACAGACTGTGAAAAATACATAAAGGTGTCTGGAGATGTAAAAAATTAAAAGATGTGTCACATTATTGGATGGCACAGTGGTGCAGCGGTAGCATTGTCACCTTACAGCAAGAGGTTTTCTGGTTCAATTCTCAGCTGGAGGGCCTTCTAGTTGGAGTCTGCATGTCCTCCATGCATTCGTGTGGGTATTCTCCAGGTATTCCGGTTTCCTCCCCTGTTACAAAGACATGCATCTGGAGTGTTTCTCCCCGGGCTGCCAGTGAAAATTGGCTTTGTTCCAAGTCAGCTTTTCTCTGTAAACAAATGTTAAATAAAATAAACCTGTTTCAGACACTTAGCTAGCATAACAATATACATGGTGATATCTAGAGGTGGAAACTGATTATTCTACTGTAATAAATTTAAGATTTTCAAAACTCGTTGATGTTCAGGTTACAGATCATATAGCCATATAATTTGTCATAGATGAAAATGACTTAGAAACTAAAGACAGCAGAGGAATTAAAACATTAAAGGGGGCTGTTGTAGATATAAATGAATGGAAAGCTATTTCCACTACATTTTGGAAACAGCATGTATCCCTAACAGAGTTTTGTGATACATGGACCCAATGGCAATGTATCTTTAAAAATAAGTTTAAGATAGTGTATTGTCAATTGGAGAAATAATTTTGGGAAACAAAAAAGAGAATGTAAGGGAGCTTGGAAGGATAATGAGAAAGTATTACCCATAATAAATTCTGAAGTTGTTTAAAATTGGAAAGACGTTTGGTGGTACTAACAAAAGAAAGAGTAAAAGCAGTAATATCTAGTACAATTTACTGTACAAGAAGTTTTTCTATCATATTGTAATTGGGTAAAACAGGAAATTTGCTTGATAGATAATATAATGGCTTGATGAGAATGCTGTGACGTCCCAAAAAGACATAATAACTGCTGTTGAAAATTATGTTTAATTCATGTTCAAATAAAGAAGTGCCAAGAATGTTTGGAAAAGTTAAGACACTGAATGTTACAGAAAAAGATATCATTGGTGGAATTAAACTCAGTGTTGACAAAAGTAAAAATTGAGACCTCTCCTGGTCCAGATGGAGGTTCACGTCCATGTCATAAAAATATGACTGAACAACATAAAATTATTTTTGCAAATGTCTGAAATGAATGGCTGAAATCTGGGCTAACATCTCAACTTATATGTAAAGGAATGATTTATATACAAAAATGGTGATAAATTCGAAATTGCAGATTAAATGCTTATAATCCAAACTAACACAAACTGCAAATTATTTATAAAAGTTTACAGCTATGGTACAGTAAATTTTTTTTCAGAAAATTTCAGGACTGAATATTTGACGTAAAGAGAAAAGACAGTAAAAATATGCTTATTGTAATAAGAGGAATAAGTGATACTGCTAATAATACAGACTGAAGATTTATTGTTTTCTTGTTCATAGATTCATAGGTAGGTAAATCTGTATTGTTTTCCACATATCTCATTTGTCAAATGTTTTACGCCAGATGCCCTTCCTGATGCGCCCTCCCCATTTATCCGGGCTTGGGACCAGCATGAAGAAATGCACTGGCTTGATGTTTGCAGATGACATTATGATATGTAGTGAGGGTAGGGAACAGGTTGAGGAGACCCTGGAGAGGTGGAGATATGCTCTAGAGAGGAGAGGAATGAAGGTCAGCAGGACTAAGAATATATGTGTGTGTGAATGAGAGGGAGGATAGAGGAATAGTGAGGATGCAGGGAGTAGAGTTGGCAAAGATGGATGAGTTTAAATACTTGGAATCAACAGTTCAGAGTAATAGTGAGTGTGGAAGAGAGGTGAAGAAGAGAATACAGGCAGGGTGGAGTGGGTGGAGAAGAGTGTCAGGAGTGATTTGTGACAGACAAGTACTAGTAAGAGTGAAAAGGAAGGTCTACAAGAGGGTAGTGAGACCAGCTATGTTATATTGGTTGGAGACAGTGGCACTGACAAAAAGGCAGAAGTCAGAGCTGGATGTGGCACAGTTAAAGATGTTAAGATTTGCACTGGGTGTGATGAGGGTAGACAGGATTACGAATAAGTATATTAAAGGGTCGGCCCAGGTTAGACGGTTTGAAGATAAAGCCAGAGAGGCGAGATTGCATTGGTTTGGACATGTGCTGTGGAGGGATGCTGGTTATATTGGGAAAAGAATGCTAAGGATAAAGCTGCCAGGTAAGAGGAAAAGAGGAAGGCCTAAGATAAAGCATGACATGCAGGTGGTTGGTGTGACAGAGCAAGATGCAGAGGACAGGAAGAAATGGAAACAGATGATCCATTGTGTTGAGCCCTAATGGGAACAGCCGAAAGAAAAAGAGGAAGGTTCATAGGTAGGTACTAGGCTATCAACCCAAGGGCCTAAGTAATCCTAGCCAACAAGTTTCCCTGGCTTATGCCACCCAAGAAAGTTATTTTCCTGTGCCCCTGTCGAGCAGAGCCACAGAAGTGATCCTCAGGGGTGTCTTTCCTATTTCTCATCCACTCATCAAGGTTTTTCTTGAAGAGTGCTAATGAGGAACTTTGTTTGACATAGATGGGTAGCTTGTTCAAGAATATGGGAAGTCTCTGGGACAGGAATCTATCCCTCCAGCATGTCCTGTTTATTGTGGTGACAAGGTTTAGGTTCCTAGAGCATGTAGCTCGGAGGGGTTGGGATTTCCTTAGGTGTAGCATGTCCAACAGCTCTAGGTTTGACATAGCTTTATATGTTTGGCAGAGATCACCTCAGAGTAGGCAATATGCTACAGAGTAAAGCTGGAGTATATTGAGACAGTCAGTGTAGGGCATCTGTTTGAGGCCAGTAATCCTCTTTGTGAGGTACTCCCGTGGCCTTTCCAGCTGCTGCAGATATCTTGTGAGGTACATTCCAAAAGGGGCGTTGTACTCTATAATGGGTCTAATGAGTGTCACGTAGAGGGGAACAATGACCTCTTTTTTCCTGAATGAGAACCCTTTTGTGATGAGGTGTGCCAAGTAGAAGGATTTCCTGACTACTGTGGTGATGTGATTATCAAAGGAGAGACTACTGTCCACCTGGGTCTCAAGGTCTCTTATCACACATTCAGCATTAATTAGACTGGCACCTGTGTGGTAGTTCATGGGTACAGAGCTTTTACCAAAGGGGATGGCAATGCACTTTTTGGCATTGAGCTTGAGGCCATCACTCTAACACCAGGCATCTGTCTCAATGAGGCCCTTCTGTAGAATGTCAACATCATTTGGGGACTCGACTGTGGCTCCTAGTTTGCAGTCATCTGCAAACTTCATTAGCCAAAGGCCTTCTGTGTTAGCCTGTACTTCAGAGAAGTAGATACCAAACAGGAGAGGTCCCAGGACTGAACCCTGTGGTACTCCACTTGTCACTGGTTTGAAGTCAGATTTGGAGTCTGCAACTTTTACAGTGTGGGTTCTGTCAGTGAGCCAGTTGGCAACCCATCTCATGATATAGGGATTTATACCTAGTTTAGTGAGTTTAGCTATAGTTCCAGAATGGGGGATGGTGTTGAAAGCCTTGGCGAGGTCAAGATAGGCTGTGTGAACCACCTTACCCTTGTCTACGGATTTGGTGACTGTCTCAAAGAAGTCAGTCAGGTTCAGGAGGCATGATCTGCCTTTCAAAAACCCAAACTGGGTGTTGTCCAGAGTTTAGAGGTTATCAATGTCTTTGTGTATGAGTTCCATGATGATATGTTCCATGACCTTACAGACCAGGTTCATCAGGCTAATAGGTCGATAGTTCCCGGGATCAGTGGTGGCTCTCCCTTTGTGGAGTGGGATAATTGTTGCTGTGTGCCATTCAGTGGGCACAAAGCCTGACATGAGGCTATGATTGAATATGGTGCTTAAGTGGGGAGCCAGTTGGGTCTGAAGTTCATGTAAAATGCAGCCTGAGATGTTGTCTGGTCCCATGCTGTGTTTTTGGCTTTAGAGTGTGCAGCTTTTACCTGCATAGTTGTGATTACAGGGACTCTGCATTTTTCCTGTATAGATATGGGCTCTTTAGGGGGTCAGAGGGGGGTAAAGTTAGCATGGAACCTATCTGCCAGGATGTTGGCAATATCAGTTGCTTCTGTAATTTTCATGCCATTGTGCTGTAACTCAGAACAGATCTGGGTGTTGCCATTGAGATTCTTGACATAACTATAGAATGCTTTGTGGTTGTTCCTAGTATCAGTGGCAATTTTGTTTTCATAGCTAGCTTTGGAGGATCTTATCAGGGATCTCAGCTTCTTACTGAGGCTGACCAGGGAGCTCCTCCACTCATGGGATTTTACTCTCTTGTGGTGGTGGATAAGTTGATCCAGGGCATTGGAATTTATGAATTCCAGAAAGCGTTGAGTGAAGGAGTTGGTACATGACTAGTTTTTCCCATTTAATGGTGGGTAGTTGAAATCATCCATTATTAGGGTGTTTGGTTGAACCCTAATATTTTCCAGTATATCAAGAAAAGAGGAGTGAGAATCCTGGGGCATGGTGGGGGATCTGCACCAAGCTACAATTTGGATTGCAGTTTTGCCCAGAGTTTGTTGCATTTGGATAACCTCGGATGCATTATGCTGTGCAACTAGCCTGGAGGTGTGGATATCCTTAATGAATATGGACACACCTCCACCTTTGATGTTCTGGTCCAGGTTAGATGGCCAAAAAGTGTGGTATGAGTTATAGCCTGGTAATGCAGGGGTGGTCTCTGGAGCCTTGAACCAGGTCTCACTCACTGCACAGATATAGATGCTCTCCATTTTAAGGAGTGCCTCGAGGGAGTGCATTTTGAAAATTTCTGAAATGCAAAAAGCACACACACACACACACATGATATATACCAATAATCCTGTCTTTTGCTGATGATTTACTGTTATAGTATGGTCTGAATATTGGCTTTCTTCTAGAGTTGTAATTGTTATAGAATGATTTTTCAAACTGTTGGTTTATTAGTCAATGTAGAGAAATGTATTGAGAATGAACGAGTCATGCAGAATAACAGTCCTGTTTGTAACTGATAATGTAAAACTTTAGTGGTGGTGATTGGGGGTGAAAAACTATTTCTTTCACTGTGGGATAATACAGAAATGTTGAATAGATGGTGTTGTTTTAGAATGTCCTTGACCAAGAAGGCATAAACTCTTCACTCAATAGTTTTACATAAATTTGGATAAACTGAAAAAGCATTTCTCATCACTAAAGAAAAACAAAAGACATTGATGGAACTGTTCTTTAAATTTCTATGGGGATTGAGTTTTAAATCCAGCTTGGAGAGTAAAGTGTATAGTAAAAAAGATGAAGGTGGGTTGGGTATGATTAACCCCAGAGAGTATATGACATCTGTACAGTTATATGGGATTTTACATAAACTATACAATGCAGGCAAGATACAGTAGGACTTCTGATGTGGAATAAATATAAAAAAGGTTGTCGGAGCATTTTTCCTGGTAAAAGAAAGTTGGTTACAAAGTACATGTTTAAGGTAACCTGCTGGAAGTTCAAACTTCAGAATTAATAACAAATAGAAAGCTAATGATGGGAAAATATCCTGGTTATATTCTACTATGATAGGCCTTGGTTAAAATTTCCAGAAAATTTTAGATAAAGTATTTTAAGCAGAAAGGAAAGATTTAGAAAAATACTAGAAATTCAAGATTTCTTATGCTGACTGATGATTAATAGAGTGCCTGTATGCTTATTAGTTGTAAATGAATCCAGATGTTTTGGCAACCATTATAACAATAAGCTTTTTGCATTTATATCCTATTACTTTTAATATGATAACATAAGCTAATTATGATGAAATGGAGTATAGAAAATAATGAAGAGTATGATGCACTTATTGGAAACGCATTATGGAGTGCTTGGCTAGCACATTGAGAAGAATTATTTTATAACAAGCTGTAGGATTGTGCCTTCATTTGGGTAAGTTGAGGACATGGCTTCAGCAAAAATGGTGGATAAACTTATTATTGTATTGCAATCACAGTTATTGTATCTGAATTTTTTTCAGTCACCTGTTTTATAACCTTGCATAAGACATGAGTAAATAGTGCTGTTTATATTTTGTTATTTATTCAATAAAAGTCTTTATTATGAATGTCATGGGATATTTTACATCCATCGTAGCTACCACCAACTCAGGCAGATGGGGTTTTGAACATACTGAAGAGATAATAGTTGCTATTGCCAGCAAAATTTCATTAGCAATAATAAGATTTTTGACTCATTGTTTTTACTCTTTTACTACCAAGAATATCCAAAATTTGTCTTAATGCCATTGCTAGAAGTTCCATTATTAAAGCAAATAAAATATGAAACAAAGGGCATCTCTGCTATATGCCCTATTCTTTATCTATGGATTGTGGGATGAAGCTTAGTTTAACATAAGCATTGTTTTAAAATAAATACATTCCCCGGGATTCATGAAGCTCGGCACAAGGCCGGCGTAAGGCCTGCGCCGGCGGTGCATGGAATAGCCGGCGCAGTAGCGCCATATACATATTAATGAGAGTGCACCGGAATCACAGACACATGCGTAGTGTACGTGAGCGAGCCCAGGTAGGATGCGTCTGGAGGCGTGTCTAAGCCGGCATGAGGTGAGCAACCTAATGTGCTGACAGCCACGGTCCGCCCACAATAGTAATGGCAGCAGCCAGGTCCCGTGCAGAATGAAACGCACGTACAGTATGCAACATAGTACCCGTCCCAAATTAACGGAGAAGCAAATACAAGCCACGAAGGCATAAGTGTACCCGTCCAAGGAGCAAAGGATACGCATAAGACCGCGTTCATCTCGCAATGCACCGTCAGTGTTTACACTCAGAGAAGGTGTACAGCCGCATGTCAGCGCGCCGCACCGACAGAGGAGCAGCGATTAAGGTCCCCACCTGTCCCACTTTGGTTGGGGCAGACTCTCTATGGCCAGTTGTGTCCCGAAAAAACGTATTAGAAATGGCTGATGTGCTACGATTGTAGGACACAATGATATCCCGTATTTAATGTAATGGTAGCATGAAGTGGTTATTTCTGTAACAGAAATACCTAAATGACACAAGAAACAGAATAAGCAAGCAAATCGCCACAACAATAAGCTTATATCTAGGCAAACAAGTGAAGTTCTATGCTATATAGTGACCGTGTGTATGTGTCGGCCTGTAAAGTCAGGTGTGAGTCCCGGAAATATCCAAGATCGGAAACTGGAAAAGGTGGAAACCCCAGTAGCGACATGGGCATGGTCACCAGGGTTACCTGCTGTCCCAATGTGCCATGGACAGTCCCAGATTGGACAGTTGTGTCCCTGCAACAATCGGAAAAATGGAAAATGACCTCCGATCCCCTGGCAAGAAAATTCCCGCAATATACATGTAATAGTAGCATAAAACATATACATTACTATATGAAACACAGACACGGCACAAGAAAATAAATAAGGAACCCAAATGCCTACAGAATAAGCTTATAGTATGGCAAACAAGTGAAGATCTGTCAACCGCACTAGCCGTGGGTATGTGTAGTCCTGCAAATTCCGAAGTTTCTACATAACATGCCCCACTATGGGCATTGGAAAAGGTGCCAACCATAATGGTCACAAGCAGTAGTGAGAGTACATAGCCGGGTAGCTGTGTTCACATAACAACAGTAAGGAAGCAAGATACCTCAAACACAGGCAAACAGGTGCATAGCAACATATCCCACACCCAGCAACGTCTCTGTTGCATACACGGGATGGCGTATGATGAAGTGTAATATCCAGAAGCAGAACCCATGCATTCGGATGTACTACACAATAGCCTCATTGTACATGTCAGTCCCACCCATGTATACCTCTGCACCCAAACCTGCTAGCATCCGTGTGCAGCTATACAACCACACACAATGTGCATACCTGAACTGTGGTAAGATGTTTGTGTTAGGCAATGCCACGGGCAAATCGTACCTCACATGTCACCAACCCACCGCAGGTACAGATATGTAAATGGCTGCATGTGAATGTGTCAGCAGAATGTGTACATCCCGCATGTAGTATGTACCCGTCCAAACCATGTAGGTTTGCATACCACACGGTGCACATAACTGTACACATGTGGACAAGTCGGGTCGTTGGACCACCGCATCGATGATTATCTATGCAGTGAAGTCGATCACATATAGCGGAACAGGTGCCTACCAAACAGGACGTCCTAACAGGGTGCTACAGGCAAAGAAGGGGAAGCTGGGACATCACATGTGGAGATTAGCGTAGCTGGACGGACAAATACACACGGTCAAGGTAAAGGATGGAACAACATGCATATGGCCGGATGGATGTTGTTCGTAAAATATATAGAAACACATATGAAGTTCCAGTTTACACTCGAAATACTATATAATGCATTGAATTGTACCGTACAATATGGCAGTAGAACTAAGCCTGCATGTAATTGGTGAAGCTAAGCTGTACTGTGATGGAATTCTGAACTTGGCAGTAAGCAGTACAGCAGGCTCATGTCTGTCAGCAGTAATTATTTGCTGGGTTACAGAACAATAAATGTATGTACATGCATAACAGCACTCCTTCCCCAGAGGAGGATGGCCTTGTGAGCTCAATCGAAGATAACAGTACAACTCCCTACCAGAGAGACAAAGCAACGTATTAAGAAATTAACTGTCCACTGTATCGTAACAGTCTAGGGTCCTTGAAACAGCTACAATCACAGAAGGACACTGTAATGTACAAGGTGCCTTGCAAGGCTGTGTTATTCCCATGGGAAAACATTCTAAAAGCACGACCCCAGCACCCACGTATGTATAGACTATTGCGGACCATAGTGATGGAAATGCCCTGTGACCGACCACGTCAGTAAGGTGGGCAAAAGCTGATTGTAAACACTATATAAAGAAACTGCTTACTGTTAAGAGTCAGACAAAACTCACATACTTGGACTGTATATTATTTAGCCTGCCTGTGTACACTACTAAAACTTTCCGAACCCGAGCCTCCTGTGTTATCGGCTGTCACATAGAAAAGCCTACTGATAACTACAGTCTGGTTTTAACAACCTATTTCACATTGTGATCCTTGTAATCCGGAATTCCCTTGGTAAGCTACAGGTCACAGTGCATGGCTGGTTAGACATGTACGCTGGAGAATATGCATAAATGGTACTTCTTGAATGAAAAGACCTCCGACTGAATTATTGTGTGTAAAGAGGCTGTTTACTGTCTGATCTGTGGCTGTAAAGCGGGAAACTGGATCCCAAGAAGAAAACGTGCAGCCTGAAACAGGAGGCCCAGGTAAGGAGTGTTTGCCTTTTCGTCTCTATTGTAGATCAGGGACCAGACTACATTGTGTTCCTGTTAACAGTAGCGATATCGGGTCGAAGACCTACCCACATACTGTTAAATCTGAACATAGGTCAGGGGAACACACAGCAGAGTAAATAGTGATTGTAGACACTACAGTGGATACAGGGAAGGAGACACCACGTGGTATGACAGAAGGGTACGTAGCAGTCGTGTAGAGGATATGGGAGATTATTGCAGAAACAGATCATGTGATCCGCGTTTGACGGGTGACGTGATGAATATGCAATCGCAGAGAGCACATAATGTGAGTTACGCAGCAAAATGGGGTAATAAATATGACATCGATGGTATCTTACACAAAATATCGTTACTGAAACATTGTAATCCCTGAAAATTTGATGCACATGTTCCAGGGTAAACACCTGCTCCACCCTGAGAGGGACAGTCCCTCTTTGGCCAGCCGTGTCCTGTAAACAAACCGAACAAATGGCAAATGTCCTGATATCCCAGGACAAACATTTCCCAGATATCTATCAAAATGGTAGCATAAAACAGTAAATTTGTATGTGGAACAGCAAAATATAATAATAAACAGAATAAGCAACTGAAATGCTACAACAATTGGTCGCTCTCCTGGCAAAACGTGAATTCCTGTCCTATGTACTGGCCGTGGGTATGCATTTTCCAGGAAAATTACACGTTCCGAACACTAATGTCCCACATTGTGCATTTGAAAAGGTGGCAGCCCTAAGATGTGCAGGCGACAAAACAGCGACAATTGGGTATCCGTCATGCACATCGGTGGACTGAGGTAGTGTACCAAAGGGAACAGAACACTACAAATGGCTAAGCATCATACGTACACAGAGAAGATCATAATACAGTAGTACCGATAGCCCCCCCCCCACAACCCCCTACCACCTCCGATACCACATCCAGGATATTAAGCGGGAGGGCAGGCTAGTCCCCACACGTTATCCTGTGGCAACAGAGGTAGCACAACGAACAAATGTAACAGAAGCTATTGAAACCACATCCCGAACACGTAACATACCTAGGGACACCCGAGTAAGAACACAGTACTAAAACAGAGTGAGGATATCTGTCAATTAATTGAAGTTCCCAACCCTCATGCAGGACAGGAAGGCCAGGACCCAACCCCCGTAGCGTACAGACCGTGGACACCAGAAGATATCTGTAAAGTCATAGAGGGAATTCCCCATCCACAAAGTAATCGCTATTCACCATGCAATACCCCTGTATCTCCTGATCGGAAACCAAAAGGGGAATGGCGGATGGTACAGTATGTACAAGCTGTAAATCATGTAAGAATACGTAGGGTAGCGTTGGTGCCAGACCCACACACTATATTCCATGCTATGAACATGCCACAGACGTATCTTACCGTGGTACATATAAGCTATGCTTACTTTGCAATACCTATACATCCACATAGTCCGTATTGCTTTGCATGTACAGTCAGGGTGACAGATACAGCCATACCCGGCTATCGCGGGGATACTGTGAAAGTACAACGATATTCCCACAGGGGATGGCTAGCTACATTCCGGTGTTAACTCCACCCGGGGCCAGTCAAGTTCTACTTTATTTGGATGATATTCTGCTTGCGGCCCCTACCCAGCAGCAATGTATGGATGATACAATAGCATTATTGAGATAATCAGCAGAACAGGGACATAAAGTAAGCAAGCATAATTTGCAACTACAGAGAATACAGGTCAATTACCTAGCATATCTGGTATCCAAGTAGGGTAGAACATCACATCACGATAGGAAGGTAGCAATATAAGAAGCACCCAAGCCTACTAACAAGAAGGGAATGATGTCCTGTCTGGGCCGACTAACATTTGTCAAATCTGGATACCCAACAATGCTGTGGAATCCGCTGTATTGTTTGCCTTAACCTTTAATACACCTATGGCAGCACAACACATACTACACTGGATTACAGTAGCAGAAACAGCGTTCTGCAGACTAGAACGATTGATAGCCTCAACAGCTGTAGTAGGTCTCGTGAATAATCATAACACATGTTGTCAGACCGTAGATTGTAAGCGGAGATATATGACGTCAGTCTTGATGCAACAGCAGGGAAGTAAGCAACGCTACATAGCTGACTACTCATTGCAGTTTGACACTGTGGCATGGTCAGTGCCACATTGTGTACAGGCAGTTGTTGTAGCACCCATGGCAGTACAGGCCCCGGCCGTAATGTTACTAGACCACCCTCTCACTGTGAGAATGTCTCATGCAGTTGCGATCAGTCTGCTGCAAGAGAAGATAGCATTCCTGACCCGTGCTAGACATTTGTCATGTTTGACCATACCACTGAGTCAACCTCATATGGTGATTGAATGGTGTACAACATGAAACCTATCAACGTCACGTCCGACACCTGTGTATGGCACACCACACAGTTGCCCATACGAAATGGATTAAATAACAACACACAGACATGATATCACTGATATACCCTTAGATGATGCAGAGGTGACAGTTAATGTGTACGGATCATGTAGAAAGAGTCCTACAGGAACGAATCAAGTAGGTTATGCAGTACTTATTGATAATGACATTGTAGACGGCCAAACCCTGCAGCATAACGTGTCCGCTCAAGCAGCAGAATAGATAGCTTTAACACGTGCCTGTACTGTAGCGGAAAACTGATGTGTGGACATATGTCCCGATAGTCAGTCTGTTGTCTGTGCAGTGCATGTTTATGAGCAGCAGTGGAAGAATAGGGAATGATAACATCCACCGCTAAACAGATTAATCATGCGCATTCGATCTTGAATGCATTAGACTCCATGCAGTTACCCACTGAAGTAGGTAATTGTAAATGTGCAGGGCATAGAAAGCAACAGGATAACAGTAGGAAAGGTAAGGCATGAGCTCATGCACCTGCAAAACAAGCAGCCTCACATTCGGAAAGTGTTTGTGTGAATGAGGGATGACAAACCTCAGACAGTTTAGATGTAGAGACTGTACAAACAATGCAAACAGCAACTACGAAAGCAGAAAAGCCGACGTGGTTATGACGAGGAGCAATCCTTGAACACGGACTGCACATATCCACAGTGAGAAAGCCAATATTAATGTCTAATGTATTCAGATATGCGGCTTTGTGGAGCCATGGGTAGAGACATGTCTCAACAGGGGGGATGGTACATTTGGTTAACAGAATACCCCTAACATACGGAATTACGAACCACATACAAACCCCATGAGCACCGTGTCACGTTTGCAGTAGATATCATGCACAGGGAGTATTTAAACCGAAGGGAGTGAGTTTACCTACACCACCATAACCGTTCCGTACTATTTGTATGGAGTTCATACATCTGCATAAATGTGAAGGGAACAAATACTGTTCAGCGATTACACATATATATAATCAAAATGGGTAGAAGCATTCCCAACCATTAATCCGGATGCAGCAGCAGTGGCAAAGGTGCCAGTAAAATAAAGTATCCCTAGATCTGGCATGCTGTAAAGAAGCTACAGTGACAATAGAACACATGTAGTGAACCAGACAATCACGCAACCTGGGGGATTACTTTGTATTACCATGAATGTAAATTGCATGTACAACCCACACTCAGCACGACTGCTGGCGCCGTAGAATGGGATCCCGAGAAATAAGTAGAGGAGGTTGGTGGGTGACATCCAGACGAGTTACATGTGCTGTCTACCTCTAGCATTGCTGAGCATGACAACAGTTCCAAATGTAAAGTGCTGCACCCACTTCGAAGTAGTATGTGGAATGGCATACCATGTGCCAGAGTGGAAAGCTGTCATGCCTGCAGAGCCGGAGGTCGATGACTCAGTAGCAGGTGACATGAGAGGACTGTTAAGTAGTAACACTGTTCTTCAGTTAAAGTCTGTTACAGATAAGAGCAAACGAAGATGGACGCATAGCTGACACCAGTATCCTGTGTGTATGTCACTGTTATCCAAAGAACATTATTGCCAAGTGGATATTGTGAAGGTCTGTACCGGGTACTGTTGGCAATGCCTACCGCAGTAAAGTTTGCAGAGAGGTCGTCCTGGGTCCACCTCACATTTCTCAAACCGGTAAAGGATATCAAGTCTGATTGACATCTTGTAGCTGATATACCAAAGAGCCTGAATCACCCGGCCAAGACTGTATAACAATACAAAGCAACCCCAAAGACATCAATGTTCGCTGTCCTAATGATTATACACCTATTAACCATGTTTGTGTTTACGTTACAATATCTGGGACCTTACCTGCATATAACTACACGGATACAAATAGTGATACGTGATGAACTGGCCACAGAGTGTCTTCCACACTTCAACAGATACCTAGGCATGACGCATGTGCATATAGAGACTAGGAACACTTTAAATTGCTGTGTTTGTACTGCCATACGTACATCATATGGAGGACTTCCGATGCATGTTGTCCCCTTGGGGATAGATTGAGACTTGTGAATATCTACACTTTGATACAGGTTCTGTGAGATCACAGGACAACGTGGCAATGTACTTACCTGTTACACAAAAAGGAATTGTATGTTATCATAAACATGATACTGTTTCAGTTGGTGGCAGTATTTGTAACATAACTGTGTCATACGAATGTCATATAACAGCCAAAGATCACAGTACTACTTGTAGCACCATTCATAATTTGTATTGAAACATCATGAGAACAATGTTGAAGGATGTGCAGAAACATCCTGAATTGTATAAACAGTCCTCTGTTAGGGACAGGAATATGTTACATGCAGAGGTGACCCGCATCAGTATTAAAGTAGAATATTGTTATGTTGTTTGTGGGAAATAAGCATATCAATGGTTACCTGGGAATTGGTCCAGCAGTTGTTATTTGGGTTATCTGCCTCCAGTCACATGACATACTGTACAATTGCCTGTGGGTGCGAAACGAACTATAACACATATAGCTCGAAGAACTGGGAACACAGTCGAGAAACCTACTAATCCAGTGGGTGAAATGGAAGCTGTTCTGACATGTCAGTCTTCTGCAAGAGATAAAGGAATATCGATTCATATGGACTTGAGTGACAGCGTCACAACCTGGGCTGGAACACTCCCAGCTTCTGGAGTAGTGAAATCAATCAGGGAACAGAGGAAGTTATCAAAACCTGTCGGAGGAAGGATGAATGTGGCTTCCCGCTCCTGAACATGTGACTGATGAACTGGATGCAATGAGAACTGTTGTGTCACAAAATGTAATAGCGCACGACTGCACCGTGGCACTGAGAATTGGTACGTGCGCGCTTACTGAAGAAGATCGCTGTGTCCAACTACCACATGAAGAGACCAAAAGCAACGCCCACCTACAGGTAATATAGCAGGTGTCATCCATGGCGGAAACAGGCCCAAACCCACTGACGAACCATTTCCACAAACCATTGGGTGGATGGGGTCAGTCATACTGAATATCATGATTGCCATTTGTGTTGTTCTGCTCATATTGGGAGCATGTGTCTAGTGCGGGATACTGTGCATGTAAGTATTAGTCAGGGACCCTGGCGACATACCTGTACCCGAGACTATGTATCAAGACCTGTAGTGGTATTTGTCAATAGAAAATGCAATCCTACTTGCAATGTACAACAAATTACTTGCCTAGTTAAACGTTCCACAGAGGAAGAGGCTAGGGAATGAAATAATGTTGTAGATGTTTCTGGATAGAGTAGAAGCAATCAAAGGAGGGAGAATGTTAGCAAAATACATATTTAAACATAGATATGACGTGCAACATTAGAAGCAAATAGTGTATAATGCATATTATTCTACCTGACAATATGGCAGTACAGCTTCTCATGCATGTAATTGCTTGTAGTGTAGCTGCAGTGTGATTGAACCCTGCCCCTAGCAGTAACCAGTGCAGCAGGTGTATGTCAGTCAGCATTACTCATCTGCTCGGTTACAGAATAATACATGTATGTACAGGTATATCTGTCATCCTTCCACTGAGGAGGATAGGCTTGTGAGCTCTAACACAGAGTACAGCTGCACAGCAGAGAGACACAGGAACCTAGTAGGACATGGAGTGAGGACTGGATATGAACAGTGTTGCAACCGTGACAGAGCAGAATTTACCGAAGTACAGTCTGAGTGAATATGTGGCTCGCAAGGTTGGGCTATCCTCATGGGAAAACATGTAATAAGCATTACCTGAGCACTGTTGTAGGAATACAATGTTCTGTACTCTAGCAATGTAAATGCCTTGTGACTGACCACATCATTAATGTGTGCAAAAGATGATAGTATACATAATGCTCATACAGATGTAACATGTATAGAGTTGAACAAATGTCTAAACTTTTACTGCATACCCCTTTGCCTCCTGCTGCACAGTAGTAAAGTGTTATTAATCCCAGCTTCCTGTGTTAATGAGTGTCATTTTGAAAATACGAATGAGTGTTACAGTTTGATTTTAAAGACTTAATTGACAGATGTTTACGTTCTAGCATGGGAATAGGTCAAGCCAACCATCACAATGTCCATGTGTACCACATACACACAGCCAGTAACACGCAGTAGTAGTGCATGAAGGCATACACGACTGTGGGAATAGTACAGGACATATGGCACGTGCCAAGTGCAGATGCATGACACAAACCCCAGGATGGGTGTCCCTCCAAATGGGAACATGTGCCAACTACACCTCCCACAGATGTACCGGCAATAAAAACACATGGCAAACACACAGACACACTACTGTCCAACACATGACCGCAACAGAGCCTGGTCAAACACCAACATGAAGCATGCACAAACAGGGACTTGAGTAATGTTTGCCTTAACACCCCCCCATAGGCCAAAGAAGAATAGAATGGACATATGCATGTAATGCTGTGAAGGATGTGTGGTAGTCCTCATGAATCCAGATGTTTGCTTAACCATTATAACAATAAGCTTTTGCATTTTATATCCTATTACTTTTAATATGATAGCCGCCAGCTAAAATTATGATGAAATGGAGTATAGAAAATAATGAAAGAGTATGATGCACTTATTGGAAAAGCTATGTTATGGAGTGCTTGGCTAGCACATTGAGAAGAATTATTTTATATAACAAGCTGTAGGATTGTGCCTTCATTTTAGGAATTAGAAGAAGTTAGGAGGACATATGGCTTCAGCTTAAAATGGTGGATAAACTTATTGTTAATTGCAATCACAGTTATTGTATCTGAATTTTTTTCAGTCACCTGTTTTATATAACCTTGCATAAGACATGGAGTAAATAGTGCTGTTTTATATTTTGTTATTTATTCAATAAAGTCTTTAATACTATGAATGTCATGGGATATTTACATCCATCATTAAGCTACCACCAACTCAGGCAGATGGGGTTTTGAACATACTGAAGAGATAATAGTTGCTATTGCCAGCAAAATTTCATTAGCAATATTTACAGATTTTTTTGACTCGATTGTTTTACTCTTTTACTACAAGAATATCAAAATTTGTCTTGAAAATGCCATTGCTAGGAGTTCCATTATTAAAGCAAAATAAAATATATAAACAAAGGAGCATCTCTGCTATATGCCCTATTCTTTATCTATGGATTGTGGGATGAAGCTTAGTTTAACATAAGCATTGTTTTAAAATAAATACAGTCCCAGGATTCATGAGGCTTCGGTAGCAAGGCCCGGTGGAGGCCTCGCCCGGTGCAATGGAATAGCCGGCATGAGTGGCATATACATATTAATGAGAGTGCACGGAATCACAGACACGTGCGTGAATTAATGCGTGGCGAGCCCAGGTAGGATCGTCTGGGCGTGTCTAAGCCGGCATGGTGAACAACCTAATGTGCTGACAGCCATGGTCCGCCCACAATAGTAATGGCAGCAGCCAGGTCCGATGCAGAATGAAGCGCGTACGGTATGCAACATAGTACCCGTCCCAAATAACGGAGAAGCAAATAGAAGCCACGAAGGCATAAGTGTACCGTCCAAGGAGCAAAGGATGCATAAGACCGCGTTAGTCTGCAATGCACCGTCAGTGTCTACACTCAGAGAAGGTGTACAGCCGCTGTCAGCCGCACCCCGGCCTGACAGAGGAGCAGCGATTAAGGTCCCCACCTGTCCCACTTTGGTTGGGGCAGACTCTCTATAGCCAGTTGTGTCGAAAAAGCGTATTAGAAATGGCTGATGTGCTCTGATTGTAGGACACAATGATATCCATTATTTAATGTAATGGTAGCATGAAGTGGTTATTTCTGTAACAGAAATACCTAAATGACACAAGAAACAGAATAAATAAGGAAATGCATACAACAATAAGCTTATATCTAGGCAAACAAGTGAAGTTTTATGCTATATAGTGACCGTGTGTATGTATGCGACCTGTAAAGTCAGGTGTGAGTCGGAAATATCCCAGATCGGAAACTGGAAGGTGGAAACCCCAGTAGCGACATGGGCATAGTCACCAGGGTTACCTGCTGTCCCAATGTGCCATGGACAGTCCCAGATTGGACAGTTGTGTCCCTGCAACAATCGAAAAATGGAAAATGACCTCCGATCCCTGGCAAGAAAATTCCCACTTAATATACATGTAATAGTAGCATAAAACATATACATTACTATATGAAACACAGACCTGACACAAGAAAATAAATAAAGGAACCCAAATGCCTACAGAATAAACTTATAGTATGGCAAACAAGAAGTGATGAAGATCTGTCAACCGCACTAGCCGTGGGTATGTGTAGTCCTGCAAATTCGGAAGTTTCTACATAACATGTACCCCACTATGGGCATTGGAAAGGTGCCAACCATAATGGTCACAAGCAGTGGTGAGGTACATAGCCGGGTAGCTGTGTTCACATAACAACAGTAAGGAAGCAAGATACCTCAAACACAGGCAAACAGTTGCATAGCAACATATCCCACACCCAACAGCGTCTCTGTTGCATACACGGGATGGCGTATGATGAAGTGTAATATCCAGAAGCAGAACCCATGCATTTGGATGTACTACACAATAGCCTCATTGTACATGTCAGTCCCACCCATGTATACCTCTGCACCCAAACCTGCTAGCATCCGTGTGCAGCTATATAACCACACACAATGTGCATACCTGAACTGTGGTAAGATGTTTGTGTTAGGCAATGCCAGCCGGGCAAATCATTACCCACATGTCACCAACCCACGCAGGTACAGATATGTAAATGGCTGCATGTGAATGTGTCAGCAGAATGTGTACATCCCGCGCTGTAGTATGTACCCGTCAAACCATGTAGGTTTGCATACCACCGCGGTGCACATAACTGTACACATGTGGACAAGTCGGGTCGTTGGACCACACGCGTCGATGATTATCTATGCAGTGAAGTCGATCACATATAAGCGGAACAGGTGCCTACCAAACAGGACGTCCAACAGGGTGCTACAAGCGAAGCAGGGGAAGCTGGGACATCACATGCGCAGATTAGCGTAGATGGATGGACAAATACACAACGACCAAGGTAAGGCTGGAACAACATGCATATGGCGGATGGATGTTGTCCGTGAAATATATAGAAACACATATGAAGTTCCAGTTTACACTTTCGAAATACTATATAATGCATTGAATTGTACCGTACAATATGGCAGTAGAACTAAGCCTGCATGTAATTGGTGAAGCTAAGCTGTACTGTGATGGAATTCTGAACTTGGCAGTAAGCAGTACAGCAGGCTCATGTCTGTCAGCAGTAATTATTTGCTGGGTTACAGAACAATAAATGTATGTACATGCATAACAGCACTCCTTCCTCAGAGGAGGATGGCCTTGTGAGCTCAATCGAAGATAACAGTACAACTCCCTACCAGAGAGACAAAGCAGCGTGTTAAGAAATTAACTGTCCACTGTATCGTAACAGTCTAGGGTCCTTGAAACAGCTACAATCACAGAAGGACACTGTAATGTACAAGGTGCCTTGCAAGGCTGTGTTATTCCATGGGAAAACATTTTAAAGCAACCCCAGCACCCGCGTATGTATAGACTATTGCGGACCATAGTGATGGAAATGCCCTGTGACCGACCACGTCAGTAAGGTGGGCAAAAGCTGATTGTAAACACTATATAAAGAAACTGCTTACTGTTAGAGTCAGACAAAACTCATACTTGGACTGTATATTATTTAGCCTGCCTGTGTACACTACTAAAAGCGTTCGAACCCGAGCCTCCTGTGTTATCAGCTGTCACTTAGAAAAGCCTACTGATAACTACAGTCTGGTTTTAACAACTTATTTCACATTGTGATCCTTGTAATCCGAATTCCCTTGGTAAGCTACAGGTCAGAGTGCATGGCTGGTTAGACATGTGCGCTGGAGAATATCATAAATGGTTCTTCTAGAATGAAAAGACCTCCGACTGAATTGTTGTGTGTAAAGAGGCTGTTTACTGTCTGATCTGTGGCTGAAAAGCGGAAAACTGGATCCCAAGAAGAAAGCGTGCAGCCTTAAACAGGAGGCCCAGGTAAGGGAGTGTCTGCCTTTTTGTGTCTATTGTAGATCAGGGACCAGACTACATTGTGTTTCTGTTAACAGTAGTGATATCGATTAGAAGACCTACCACATACTGTTAAATCTGAACATAGGTCAGGGGAACACACAGCAGAGTAAATAGTGATTGTAGACACTACAGTGGATACAGGGAAGGAACACACATGTTATGACAGAAAGTGCGTAGCAGTCGTGTAGAGGATATGGGAGATTATTGAAGCAACAGATCATGTGATCCGTTTGGCCAGGGTGGCGTGAAGAATATGCAATCGCAGAGAGCACATAATGTGAGTTACGCAGCAAAATGGGGTAATAAATATGACATCGATGGTATATTAGGCAACATATCGTTACTGAAACATTGTAATCCCTGAAAATTTGATGCATATGTTCCAAGGTAAACACCTGTTCCACCCTGAGAGGGATATGCCCTCTCTGGCCAGCCGTGTCCTGTAAATAAACCCGAACAAATGTCAAATGTCCTGATATCTCAGGACAAACATTTCCCAGATACATATCAAAATGGTAGCATAAAACAGTAGATTTGTATGTGGAACAGCAAAATATAATAATAAACAGAATAAGCAACTGAAATGCTACAACAATTGGTCGCTCTCCTGGCAAAGCGTGAATACCTGTCCTATGTACTGGCCGTGGGTATGCATTTTCCAGGCAAATTACCGTTCGAACACTAATGTCCCATTGTGCATTTGAAAGGTGGCAGCCCTAAGATGTGCAGGCGACAAAACAGCGACAATTGGGTATCCGTCATGCACATCGATTGGACTGGTGGTGTACGAAGGGAATAGAACACTACAAATGGCTAAGCATCATCGTACAGAGAAGATCATAATACAGTAGTACCGATAGCCCCCACCCCACAAGCCCCTACTACCTCCGATACCACATCCAGGATATTAAGCGGGAGGGCAGCCTAGTCCCCACGTTATCCTGTGGCAACAGAGGTAGCACAGCGAACAAATGTAACAGAAGCTATTGAAACCACATCCCGAACCGTAACATACCTAGGGACACCCGGTAAGAACACAGTACTAAAACAGAGTGAGGATATCTGTCAATTAATTGAAGTTCCCAACCCTCATGCAGGACAGGAAGGCCAGGACCAACCCCGTGGCGTACAGACCGTGGACACCAGAAGATATCTGTAAAGTCATAGAATTCCCCATCCACAAAGTAATCGCTATTCACCATGCAATACCCTGTATCTCCTGATCAGAAACCAAAGGGGAATGGCGGATGGTACAGTATGTACAAGCTGTAAATCATGTAAGAATACGTAGGGTGGCGTTGGTGCCAGACCCACACACTATATTCCATGCTATGAACATGCCACAGGCGTATCTTACCGTGGTACATATAAGCTATGCTTACTTTTGCAATACCTATACATCCATAGTCCGTATTGCTTTGCATGTACAGTCAGGGTGACAGATACAGCCATACCCGGCTATCGCAGGGATACTGTGAAAGTACAACGATATTCCCACAGGGGATGGCTAGCTACATTCCGGTGTTAACTCCACCCGGGGCCAGTCAATTTCTACTTAATTGGATGATATTCTGCTTGCGGCCCCTACCCAGCAGCAATGTATGGATGATACAATAGCATTATTGAGATAATCAGCAGAACAGGGACATAAAGTAAGCAAGCATAATTTGCAACTACAGAGAATACAGGTCAATTACCTGGCATATCTGGTATCCAAGTAGGGTAGAACATCACATCACGATAGGAAGGTAGCAATATAAGAAGCACCCAAGCCAACTAACAAGAAGGGAATGATGTCCTGTCTGGGCCGACTAACATTTGTCAAATCTGGATACCCAACAATGCTGTGGAATCCGCTGTATTGTTTGCCTTAACCTTTAATACACCTATGGCAGCACAACACATACTACACTGGATTACAGTAGCAGAAACAGCGTTCGCAGACTAGAGCGATTTATAGCCTCAACAGCTGTAGTAGGTCCTCGTGAATAATCATAACACATGTTGTCAGACCGTAGATTGTAAGCGGAGATATATGCCGTCAGTCTTGATGCAACAGCAGGGAAGTAAGCAACGCTACATAGCTGACTACTCATTGCAGTTTGACACTGTGGCATGGTCAGTGCCACATTGTGTACAGGCAGTTGTTGTAGCACCCATGGCGGTACAGGCCCGGCCGTAATGTTACTAGACCACCCTCTCACTGTGAGAATGTCTCATGCAGTTGCGATCAGTCTGCTGCAAGAGAAGATAGCATGCCTGACCCGTGCTAGACATTTGTCATGTTTGACCATACCACTGAGTCAACCTCATATGGTGATTGGGCGGTGTACAACATGAAACCTATCAACGTCACGTCCGACACCTGTGTATGGCACACCACACAGTTGCCCATACGAAATGGATTAAATAACAACACACAGACATGATATCACTGATATACCCTTAGATGATGCAGAGGTGACAGTTAATGTGTGCGGATCATGTAGACAGAGTCCTACAGAAACGAAACAAGTAGGTTATGCAGTACTTAATGTTAATGACATTGTAGGCGGCCAAACCCTGCAGCATAGCGTGTGTGCTCAAGCAGCAGAATAGATACCTTAAAGACGTGCCTGTACTGTGGCGGAAAACTGATCTGTGGACATATGTCCCTTTACTCAGTCTGTTGTCTGTGCAGTGCATGTTTATGAGCAGCAGTGGAAGAATAGGGGAATGATAACATCCACGGTAAACAGATTAATCATGCGCATTCGATCTTGAATGCATTAGACTCAATGCAGTCACCCACTGAAGTAGGTAATTGTAAATGTGCAGGGCATAAGAAAGCAACAGGATAACAGTAGGAAAGGTAAGGCATGAGCTCATGCACCTGCAAAACAAGCAGCCTCACATTCGGAAAGTGTTTGTGTGAATGAGGGATGACAAACCTCAGACAGTTTAGATGTAGAGACTGTACAAACAATGCAAACAGCAACTTCTGAAAGCAGAAAAGCCGACGTGGTTATGACGAGGAGCAATCCTTGAACACGGACTGCACATATCCACAGTGAGAAAGCCAATATTAACGTCTAATGTATTCAGATATGCGGCTTTGTGGAGCCATGGGTAGAGACATGTCTCAACAGGGGGGATGGTACATTTGGTTAACAGAATACCCCTAACATACGGAATTACGAACCACATACAAACCCCATGAGCACCGTGTCACATTTGCAGTAGATATCATGCACAGGGAGTATTTAAACCGAAGGGAGTGAGTTTACCTACACCACCATAACCGTTCTGTACTATTTGTATGGAGTTCATACATCTGCATAAATGTAGAGGAACAAATACTGTTTAGCGATTACACATATATATAATCAAAATGGGTAGAAGCATTCCCAACCATTAATCTGGATGCAGCAGCAGTGGCAAAGGTGCCAGTAAAATAAAGTATCCCTAGATCTGGCATGCTGTAAAGAAGCTACAGTGACAATAGAACACATGTAGTGAACCAGACAATCACGCAACCTGGGGGATTACTTTGTATTGGAACAAATAAAACTGAAGAGCAGGAACACGATGAGAATTTGTGCTGCTAAATACATTTGTTTCTTTTACACTTTCACACATGACATGGGCTCATTACAACACCTAGACTTAAAAATGTATATCTAGGTGACAACTTGCCCCTATTTGCCCCTATATTAGGGGTATTACTGATTTATTTAGCAGCACAAATGAGTACACTTCCAAGGAATAACTAGTATTTGTTTGTTCACAAATTTGTGTAAATGTATTTCTGCTTTAATGTTACTATGGTAACAGTGTATTAGGAAATGCACTTCAAGATGATTGGTTAAGTAATTCATTGTTTCACTATTTAAAGTTTCAACATACACTCCTATGCTGTTTGTCTGATGAAGGCTGGAGATTGCTCTGGCTGAAAACTACGTTTTATTTGGATTTAATAAATCGCTATTTTACTTCAAGCTTTCTCTCATTGTGTTCCTGCTCTTCAGTTTTATTTGTTCCTGTGGATTTTACCAGTTCTTTGTGCGTATCTTGGATTACTTTGTATTACCATGAATGTAAATTGCATCTACAACCCACACTCAGCACGACTGCTGGCGCCGTAGAATGTGATCCCGAGAAATAAGTAGAGGAGGTTGGTGGGTGACATCCAGACGAGTAACATGTGCTGTCTACCTCTAGCATTGCTGAGCATGACAACAGTTCCAAATGTAATGTGCTGCACCCACTTCGAAGTAGTATGTGGAATGGCATACCATGTGCCAGAGTGGAAAGCTGTCATGCCTGCAGAGCCGGAGGTCGATGACTCAGTAGCAGGTGACATGAGAGGACTGTTAAGTAGTAACACTGTTCTTCAGTTAAAGTCGGTTACAGATAAGAGCAAACGAAGAGGGGCGCATAGCTGACACCAGTATCCTGTGTGTATGTCACTGTTATCCAAAGAAGATTATTGCCAAGTGGACATTGCGAAGGTCTGTACCGGGTACTGTTGGCAATGCCTACCGCAGTAAAGTTTGCAGAGAGGTCGTCCTGGGTCCACCTCACATTTCTCAAACCGGTAAAGGATATCAAGTCTGATTGATATCTTGTAGCTGATATACCAAAGAGCCTGAATCTTGCCAAGACTGTATAACAATACAAAGCAACCCAAAGACATCAATGTTAAGCTGTCCAAATGATTATACACCTATTAACCATGTTTGTGTTTACGTTACAATATCTGGGACCTTACCTGCATATAACTACACGGATACAAATAGTGATACGTGATGAACTGGCCACAGAGTGTCTTCCACACTTCAACAGATACCTAGGCATGGCGTGTGCATATAGAGACTAGGAACACTTTAAATTGCTGTGTTTGTACTGCCATACGTACATCATATGGAGGACTTCCGATGCATGTTGTCCCCTTGGGGATAGATTGAGACTTGTGAATATCTACACTTTGATACAGGTTCTGTGAGATCACAGGACAATGTGGCAATGTACTTACCTGTTACACAAAAAGGAATTGTATGTTATCATAAACATGATACTGTTTCAGTTGGTGGGAGTATTTGTAACATAACTGTGTCATATGAATGTCATATAACAGCCAAAGATCACAGTACTACTTGGCACCATTCCTAATTTGTATTGAAACATCATGAGAACAATGTTGAAGGATGTGCAGAAACATCCTGAATTGTATAAACAGTCCTCTGTTAGGGACAGGAATATGTTACATGCAGAGGTGACCGCATCAGTATTAAAGTAGAATATTGTTATGTTGTTTGTGGGAAATAAGCATATCAATGGTTACCTGGGAATTGGCCGGCAGTTGTTATTTAGGGTTATCTGCCTCCAGTCACATGACATACTGTACAATTGCCTGTGGGTGCTAAACGAACTATAACACATATAGCTCGAAGAACTGGGAACACAGTCGAATCCTACTATTCCAGTGGGTGCAATGGAAGCTGTACTGACATCTCACTCTTCTGCTTGAGATAAACGAATAGCGATTCATATGGACTTGGTGACATCGTCACAACCTGGGCTGGAACACTCCCAGCGTCTGGAGTAGTGAAATCAATCAGGGAACAGAGGAAGTCATCAAAACCTGTCGGAGGAAGGATGAATGTGGCTTCGCTCTGAACATGTGACTGATGAACTGGATGCAATGAGAACTGTTGTGTCACAAAATGTAATAGCGCGACTGCACCCGTGGCACTGAGAATTAATGCGTCTTGGCGCTTACTGAAGAAGATGGCTGTGTCCAACTACCACATGAAGAGACCAAAAGCAGCCCACCTACAGGTAATATAGCAGGTGTCATCCATGGCGGAAACAGGCCCAAACCCACTGGCGAACCATTTCCGCAAACCATTGGGTGGATGGGGTCAGTCATACTGGATATCATGATTGCCATTTGTGTTGTTCTGCTCATATTGGGAGCATGTGTCTAGTGCGGGATACTGTGCATGTAAGTATTAGTCAGGGACCCTGGCGACATACCTGTACCCGAGACTATGTATCAAGACCTGTAGTGGTATTTGTCAATAGAAAATGCAATCCTACTTGCAATGTACAACAAATTACTTGCCTAGTTAAACGTTCCACAGAGGAAGAGGCTAGGGAATGAAATAATGTTGTAGATGTTTCTGGATAGAGTAGAAGCAATCAAAGGAGGGAGAATGTTAGCAAAATACATATTTAAACATAGATATGACGTGCAACTTTAGAAGCAAATAGTGTATAATGCATATTATTCTACCTGACAATATAGCAGTACAGCTTCTCATGCATGTAATTGCTTGTAGTGTATCTGCAGTGTGATTGAACCCTAACCCTAGCAGTAACCAGTGCAGCAGGTGTATGTCAGTCAGCATTACTCATCTGCTCGGTTACAGAATAATACATGTATGTACAGGTATATCTGTCATCCTTCCACTGAGGAGGATAGTCTTGTGAGCTCTAACACAGAGTACAGCTGCACAGCAGAGACACAGGAACCTAGTAGGACACGGAGTGAGGACTGGATATGAACAGCGTTGCAACCGTGACAGAGCAGAATTTACGGAGTACAGTCTGAGTGAATATGTGGCTGCATAAGGTTGGGCTATCCTCATGGGAAAACATGTAATAAGCATTACCTGAGCACTGTTGTAGGAATACAATGTTCTGTACTCTAGCAATGTAAATGCCTTGTGACTGACCACATCATTAATGTGTGCAAAAGATGATAGTATACATAATGCTCATACAGATGTAACATGTATAGAGTTGAACAAATGTCTAAACATTTGCACATACCCATAACCTGCGTAACAGGAGGTCCAAAGTAAATACGAGTAACCAGCAGTCTTCAGCCACAATTACTTGCTCGACCCCACTGGCACTATAAAAAAGCTTGATGAAGCGATAATCCAAACCACTTTATTGGAAAACAACAGGATAACAGATGGCCAGGTTTCGTTCTATGACGAACTTCATCAGATAACAAACATCCAACATCTCATTCCTTAAATACAGTTGTCCCACCCACTAATTACATTAATTAACTAAAATTACTCAATAAAATAATTATTCCATTTAAAGACACAGTATACCATCATATGCATATGAAATGAAATAAATAACCTCAATACAAAATACTTAAAACACATCTGTACCTTATAAATATATATAAAAAGTACATAATATATATTTTTTTAACTTATTTAACCTAATGTGAACTGTACAGTTTGATAAAAAATAATAAAATCACACTTCATATTTCCATTGATAATTTTATATATATATGTATATTATATCCAACATATATTGAAATTGCATGGTATAGCATAAAAAACATGTGAAGTTGTTAATAAACACACGTGATAATATTAACAAAAACATAAACTAATTCATAGATATGTGTATGTGTGCTGCTATATAAATGCATGAAATGTGTATATAAAATAATAATAAAATTATGAATTTATAAAATTATAACATTATAAAAATGTATATAAAAATTCTATATTAATGCACAATGATGTACAAAAATGATATTTCCATATCCATAATCAACGTTGTGCATAATTAACTCATAATGTGGTCACAATTTATCTGCCTTTGACCATAATGCTTTTCAAAATGGGTTTTATGGTACAACACTCATTTAGCCCTGGAATGTTACATGCATCCAAGGCTAACTGCCATTTTAATTCACATATGTCCAAATCTAAAGGAATAACCCTACCTTGTACATCAAAATTAACATTATTTACTGCATACCCCTTTGCCTCCTGCTGCACAGTAGTAAAGTGTTATTAATCCCAGCTTCCTGTGTTAATGAGTGTCATTTTGAAAATACGAATGAGTGTTACAGTTTGATTTTAAAGACTTAATTGACAGATGTTTACGTTCTAGCATGGGAATAGGTCAAGCCAACCATCACAATGTCCATGTGTACCACATACACACAGCCAGTAACACGCAGTAGTAGTGCATGAAGGCATACACAACTGTGGGAATAGTACAGGACATATGGCACGTGCCAAGTGCAGATGCATGACACAAACCCCAGGATGGGTGTCCTACAAATGGGACATGTACCAACTACACCTCCCACAGATGTACCGGCAATAAAACACATAGCAAACACACAGACACACTACTGTCCAACACATGACATAGCAGACCTGGTCAAACACCAACATGAAGCATGCAAACAGGGACTTGAGTGATGTTTGCCTTAACACCCCATAGGCCAAGAAGAATAGAATGGACATATGCATGTAATGCTGTGAAGGATGTGTGGTAGTCCTCAGTATCACAGTGTTAGGGACACAGATACACTGTCATCAGCGGATGGCGTATGTGCAGCATTACACAGCATACCTGCATGTATACAGAGGAGTATCATGTGGCACAGAACTATCCAGGGGCGAAAGACTATAGTGGATTGACAATTGTACATGTGACTAACTATGTATATAGGTTCACATGTCCATGGAATACAGGAGTAGGCATCGTCCCAGGCCCAGCCATAATACTACACCATAGTTAGGATGACTTTTGCCAACCTTCTGTGCTTCAGATGAAATACCCATGATATTGCTGTATCTCCGTCAAGCACTTGTGTGATAATGATGTAATCCCTGGCCTATACCTGCAATTCTCCATCCAATGGACAACATAGCTGAACAAGGCTAGGAAGGATGTTTGTCTCACATGTACTGTGATGTAGATCCACAGCATAATGAGTGTCTGGGTGATATATGTGTCCACTCAAACACATCCCATTAATGACAGTGACAAAATAAATGTCACCTGCCCTAGTGGTTCTGAGGGATCGCGGATACAGTAGGTGAAACATACACATGACATATGGGTTGACATGGCCTTGCATGTCAGGCACAGGTCAACACTAAACAGCAGGTATGTGGCTTGATGTGGCAGGGGTCCTACAAGTGGGGCAGCATTACACAAAATGGTGTCATCCTGCATCTGTACAACAATCAACCTATGTGGGCTTCCCAGCTGCTGTAGGTGTATGGTCAGATACAGTCTGAATGGGGCAATGTAGTAGATCATAGGTGTAACACATAATGGGTAACAGGAGACAATGACCTAGCCTGATGTAGATCTGAATCCCTGCACCAACAGGTGGGCAATGTGAAGACCCACACAACCACGATAGCAGCGTGTGTGTGGAATGACTGGTGACTGTCAAACACTGTGCCTGATCCCTGGTAATCACCCCTGTGCTGAGTGGACAGCCACCTATATGCTGGACAGGGGTGACCTAGTAGTTCTCCCACAGGTATGATGTTTGCATTATGTCATAGCATTTAGCTGTGGGACATGTCCCCTGACAGCAGAAATGCATACCTGGGAGGCCCCTTGAAGGATATCTGTGTCAGATGTCTGTCCCACTATAGCACCTGTTCTGCAGTCATCTACAAACACTGTTGCCCATAGCACCCCTGTGTGCCTGTACCATGAAAATGTAGGTGTATGACAGGGTGCAGACATGGAAGGGCCTCATGGGACACCACTTGTGACCGGCAGTAGGTCTGACATGCTGCCAGCAACTATGACCGTGTGGGTTGTGTCACATAGACAGTTTACAACACATTCTGTGATGTACGTGTTCACATCCCAGCCAATGGGTTTATCAGCGATACCTGAGAGGGGTAATGTGATGAAAGGGCTTTGCCAGGTCGAGGGAGTAGGCTGTATGGACTGCAACACCCCATCAGTGGCCTGCGACTGTCCAAAAATGTCAACCATGCTTTAAAGGCATGAACCGCTCCTGAACAGGACAAACCGTGTGTGATGCAAAGTATGTATGTCCCCTATGCAGTCATGTACAAGCTGCAGTATGATCCTCTCCCATGTCTTTGCAGATGGGTCTCCTCAGGTAATGGGACAGTAATAACCAGCCTCAGTGGAGGTATTGGCCATGTGTGATGGGACTACAGTTGCCATGTGACACAACCTGGGTACCTTACCTGAGGTGAGGCTACAAAGAAATAGCTGTCTAACTGTGGGTCCAATTCGCCGTATAAATGAGATAGTGGAGTACACAAGCGGGGTCCTCAGCTGGTCTCATGGATGCTATGTCCACCTGCCCTGGAGATAGCATGTCCCACCTGTGTGTCCTAGAACATTTGGTGACCACAAACCACTGGTACACACATCTCCTCATGTGTGGGGAGGGTGTGGAGATGTCCTCACTGGACTTGTCAGCCTGTATGTTGGCAATGTGTGTATGTTGAGTAAACCCCACCTCTATGTGAACCCAGTCAGAGCATATGTGGGAGTGAGCTCCCAGGTGTCGAGCATAGCAACTGAAGGTGGTATGATTGTTAGCCAGGTCCATGTAGGTATATCTGTGGAATGTGCCCTGGACAATTTCATGACAGTGTGTAACTCTACACATATGATGATTAAGGGTGTCATACCTCACAAGGTGTCTGCTCCACCTTGTAGTAGCCACCTCCTCGTGTTGTACATCCTGTGTATGGCTGGGGTACACCACACTGGATGCTTGGCATTGGTACAGTGAACCACAGTTGGGTAAGTGAATGACTGGCTCATGCAGTCCTGTAGGTACTGGTAGATGGCAAATGTGATTGATGCAGTGGCTGCCATACTGTCGACCACTGGCTCAGGGTCCTAAAAGGAGACCACAGTAGTGCGCAGAATTGTGTAGTCTGCCTCTGAGCAAGCAATGTGTATGGTAACTGGCAACACTCACAGCTTAGCGGATGCCAAAGCAGAAACCAATGTCCAAATAACATAGATCAACTTCTGCATGACAACATGTCTTATCATACATGTATTGACCACGTGTCTGCTAATTACAATTGCAAATGGCGGTAAGACTGGCCTAAAGAGTTCCAGTGATGTACACAGTCTGGGGGTGTTGTAGATTTCCAGATAATAAAGTGGCAATACCTCCCAATGCACGGACCTCTGGGTATGGTATGAAAGTGGTTGTTAACCTGCAACATTGGATGTATAGCATTGGGTTCTGGTGTCCGAGAAGACATGGTTCCTGTAGCACAACACAGTATGGGTAGTCAAGCACACATCCATGATGAACCATACCTCTCAACTGTCTGGTTACTGCTCAGGGGCGTCCCTGATTACGACTCAAAATTTAGCTCTGTCCTCTTAATCCCTCCCAAAACTAGTGACATTTGGAGAAGGTGGTAATTACAGTAATGAATAATGACGTAATTAAGGTTATAGACTTCTTTTACTTCAGAAAATGTGTATTAATTCATATGCTCTGATTCTGTCAATGTTTCAAGTTAATAGCACTAATATTTTTAAAGTGTCCCTGATTTCCCTGATTTTTCTTGACCTGTCCTGATTCTGTTGAAATTTGTCCCGACTGGACTGAGAGGTCTGTGCTGAACACACAGCATCAGTGAAACCCACTGCTGGCGAGGACAGAGGCCGACAAGCTCTACACCTTAAATATGCACAGTGGTGTCCAGTGTGGGACCCAAAAATTGCCATCATACCAGATTCCACGTCTTCTTCGATCACAATGTGCGGAACTCATTGCCGTCCACAGGGTACACATATGCACATGCCAGCGTGTTTAATGTTGATGATAGCTGTCCATGTAATGCAGCACAGATGCACAGAAATACCCAGGGTACCCGGGTCCATAGAACTAAATCCACATCACAGTCCTTTTTACATGAAGGATGTGTAATGGGTACTGTCAGTTATTCTGCAGTCAAGGGATTCTGTGGGTATGTAGACTCTGGGCTCGGTGTTTATGCCATGATCAATCCTTGGTCCCGCCCGTGGGAGGGATGTGGGTAATAGCACCTGCCATACTATCCGCTAATGATGCAAACCATCCACTGGAGAATGCTAAATGCAGGTGTGGAATATGTAGCCAGCCCTATATTAGTGTCAGTAGGCAATTGTCATGGATGGACAACTAGCCCGTATGCACCAAAGATACCACCCACAACCGCGGAAGCCTGGGTAGAATTACACAGCCTTGCAGTGAGGCATAACACGGAAATACACATAAGGGACTGCAGTTGATATTCCACATACAAAGGTCGGGACGCCCGTCGCGACACGGCCTACACACCACTGCAATGTGCAGCAACAGACTAGGAGGAGGCACCAGCTACCGTGCTTTGGAACAGATGTGCGACCTGTGGAACCCACATACTAATGGCACACACACAACGTCAAATAGGAAGTACAGGATATATAAACCATGGCATTCCCACCTATAGAAGACAACATGGTTAAATGAATACATAGGTAATCAACATGTTCAGGCTTGGTGTTATATTGGAAATACAGTGATGGATATGTCCCATTGGGATGTCTGAGTTTATATGAAACAGTTGTTAACCAACATCTTTGGATGTGTATGTCATTTGTTCACCAGTACTAAATCACACCTGGTTATATGCAGCACCACTATGGAATGGGTAGTCAAACAGACATCAGCGATTGGGGAACATACACCAGTAAGTGAAAGCGCACTGGGCAGGTGGACACAGTCCAGCAACATCTAACTTGACATATGCGCCCGGTGTCCATTGCTGGAACCAAAAATTCTATTCAGAGAGATACCCGCTAGCTTCCTGCATTACTCACGTGATCTCATTATGCGTCCACCTGCGTCCACAGGTACACATTTACATGCATGAAGCCTGTTCAATGTTGACAGTAAGCTGTCCATGAAACGCAGCACATGCAGGAATACCAGAGGAGTATCCAGATTCCATTGAGCTGCGTCCACATCACAGTCCGCACACATGAAGGATGTATAATGGGTACTGTCCACGGTTACCCAGTCGAAGGGAGTCTGGGTATGGCAGAATCACAGTTTCGGTGTACCGTTTGCAGGCAATCCTCTGTCCCGCCCACGTGGGAGGATGTGTCTGCATTAACACATGCACCTCACTCTCCATGTAATAATGCAAACCATCTACGGAGAATGCAAAATGCAGGTGTGGAATGTGTACAGCCCCTACACCAGTGTCAGTTAGGCAATTCCACATGGATGGACAAAGCATTATGAAGCTAAGATGGCACCGCAACTGCAGCAGTTGGAATTACACTGCGTAGTAAGGCATTACACAAGTAATACACATAGGGACTACGGGAGTTGACATTCCCCATACAACAAACACAGACAACCAACCCGATGAAATACAAAGCAAAGGCGAGGTACTGGAGGGACCGTCAGTGACCACTCCAGAGCACACCAGAATTAAAGGCAGTTAGCATAGTCTATTGGAGCCCACTTAGTCTGCTTCATAAGCGGGCTTATTCAGAATACCAGCACAATGCAGTCCAACCTACTACATTTAAAGCCTTAATTGGTCCAGTAAAATTCGATGTACTGGGTACTACTTACATGCACCTTAAAGGCAGACAAGCAAACAAACCTTACTTGGCAGTTACAAGATACCACACAGATGAGGACATCAGACATTGCTTGAAGGTACAGTCTTCATCGGGAAAATAGAAATATATGTACATATATGAAAGATGAACCAACATAAATATGTTTTCCAAATGCCTGACTGTATGCAGATGCATATATATATCCTACGGATTGTGCCCAATATATTAACAGACCTACAGACATACCTAGTAAAATTAAATAATATAATATATACACATACACCCGTATAGTCATGACTAATATGCAATAGACCAACGAAATGTAAGATTCACAATATTGTAATGTAAATATTCATTAGAAAGTTACTTAAATAAATCAATTCAGACATCCATGTCTAAATAATGGCCTAAGACCAATGAGGTGCTTGCCCTCCATGCTAGGATGTTCAACAGCATAGTAGTGTCTGGGTGATGAATCTGTCCCAACAACACGTTCGATTAATGACCCAGTGTCAAGGTGTCGTCAGCTGCCTTATGGTTCTGAGGATCTAACTTCTTTCGGCATAGTCTCATCAGATCTGGGTTAAACTGGCCTTGTATGAGCCACGCGGGAGTCACCTCTGGGCAAGTGGTATGCAACTGTATACAGCTGGAATCCTTCAGTTGGTCAGTATAACACATATACCTGGACCCTGCATCTGTTTATCGATGAGCGTTTGGTGCCTTTCCAGCTGCTGCAGGTGTTGAGTCAGATGCATTCTCTAAGGCAGGGCATTGTACCCAATCCTTAGGTCTAATGGTGGTAGTGGGGACAATGACCTCCCCAGTCTAGATGTAGATCCCTTCATGATGATGTGGGTGATGTGGAAGGTCTACTAACTATGTTGGCAACAGCATGTGTCTAGCGAGCGGTTAACAACAATCCGTGTCCCCAGATCACTGGTAACCCCCTCTGTGTGCTCCAGTAGATTTATACACCTATGTGGTAGCTTAGGGTAACCTTGATGCTTCGAAGGGTATGCTATACATTTCCTGGCATTTAGCTGTAGGTTATGTCTCTGGTACCACTTATCATCTGTGAGGCACTCCTGGAAAAGGATATCTGTGTCAGATCTTGACTTTTAACACCAGTTTGCAGTCATCTATGACAGTGTCATATAACTTATGTCGTGTACATTGGAAACGTAGATACAGGAAAATAGTGGACCCAGGACTGGGCCCATGGACACCACCTGTGAGTATGACATGGGCGCCCAGCAACTATGGCCATGTGTGTTCTGTGACTTAGCCAGTTTTGCAGCCCATATAGCGATGTGGTTTCGTGTGGGTATCAATTATGCGAGGGAATTGACAGCCGAAGGGCTTTGCGGGTTAGGGTAGGCTGTATGGACTGCTTTACCCTCATCAATGGCCTTGGTGACTGATTCCTACAAAGTGAAACCGTGTAAAGGCATGATCTGACCCTGATAAGCTCGACTGGTTGTATCCAAAGTATCGAGTCCCCTAATAACTTTATCTATGTGTTCCATTATGATCCTCCATGGTTTTTGGTCAAAGGCTTGTCAAACTAATGTGTGGTAATAACTGCAGGGTCAGTGGGCACCATCTGTAGTGTGACTACACAGTGGCCTGTGCTACTACTGAATGCGTATCCTGAGGGTGAGGCTGGATTAAACAGCTGTCCTAAGTGTGGGTTTAATTCCCATAAGAGTTCCTGGAGTACACACCTGGGACTCAATCTGGACCCAAGGATGGTGTGTTGACTGCCTTGGAGCTGGTTGTGGGTGGCTGGACATACCCGCGGCAGGCCGTGGCGCGTTCCCGAGTCCGATGCCAGGTTCACACACACTTGTGACCTTGGGCATAGGCCAAGTAGGTATGCGTCTGGGCGTTGCTCTACTCGGGGCACCTTTCCCAGACTCTATTTGGTGTTAGAGTAGACCAGGAGAGTGGGTGATATATCGGTGGCGATTTGCCTGAAATTTTCCCCACCAACCCTAAGGCCCACCCTTCCGTGGGTAATGCAGCAGTACCCACACCCAGGCAGGTCATTGCTGGGGTCGTACTATTATGGCATATCATCTATGTCAAGAAACCATATATCCCCAGACATAATGGCACAGCATAATGCCTGTTAAGCGCCCAAAAGGCAGACATCACGTCACCAGCGGCAGTGCTGCGGGCGTACTGCGGATATCCGTTAACAATGCTCGACATTGTCTCGCTTTGTGAAACAAACTCACACCAGACATTCAATACTAAACAGCGGCGGAGAACCCGATGTCATTAGCTGGGCTATTCAACCTGTTCCGCCATGTAACGAAATGTGTAGCACAGGCCAGACGGCCCAAACCAACAACGGACATGTCTGCTTTGGCTCACTGAAATGCAAATCGCAGATGGTAAACCCTTGTAATATTCGCGACACAGGCCCATACATATGGAAAGGGTTAGTAATGAAATAAGTCAGATTCGACCAGACCGTGTACAATTAGTATAACAAGATCTACAGTACACACAGCCAATCGGGCGCCTGCAGTTCTGAATAAATGGAGACGTGACATGGTACCATGAGACACGGACAAAAGCGTGCCATGTTGACTCATCTAACATTACGTGCAGGGTCAGGCAGTCGTGCAGTGGGCGGACAAGACCAAACCCAGCCTCACCAGCAACACCTGACAGCCGAAGGCCTGTATGCGTATGGGATGGCGCATCATCTGAACAGCCCTGCGGTGACAACATGCCATCTGGGCCCATGAGCGAGGAATTAGGAATGTTCAGCGTACAGTACCGCACAGCAGGAATGGATGCCTGTAGCGTCGCGTGTGTGCGGGGGTATATAAATGTACATAGGTACCATGGGTATGCATATTAATGACAACGAACAGCCCCTAACGTGCTGGTCACAGTAACCGGCAAGCATGGTCTGATCGCGTTTGAATTCGACTATAGAACATATAGATGTGCGTATATGCGTGTCGTCCATGCTGCAAAGACTGTTACATATAAAGCTGTAAGTGCTTTCTGCACCGCGATCATCGGATCAGACATATATTTACGGAATAATTCACCTTCTTGGAAGCTGCGTAATCACACAGACGCAAACATATATAAGCGGACTACGGATGTGCGTAATGGCCTACGTAACCCACAATCCGGACATGCGGTGTGCGTGTGCGTGTGTGATCAGTGGAACAGGGAAATTACGGATATCTCCTCCACACATTTAGTCATAATTGAAATATGCATAAATAGTACTTATTGATTCCATAGCTTCCATTGTCGTAATGCCTAGTACACATTGATACTTGTATCACAATCCTTTTTACTACATTTCAGGTGCACTCACAACAATTATCAACTATGTGTCAGGATATGATTGTATTTACAATGTATATATTCAACACATTATTTACCCGTATTGTTTCCATAGTAAGGCATACAACACAATATAACTTATATCATGTTTTAATCAAGACTTGGAGCCTGTCCACCTAACTGACAGTTTATTCATTATTTAAGCACAAACCAAGTCTGCAGGGAAGTGTGCGGAGACATTTATGTCATGCATACCGTACTCGACGATGCCCATGTTAGTAGGTGAAAAGAGCTCCAGTATCAACTACACTGTTGATCTATCGTATTTGACAGTGTCTGTTTTGCGATATATATTCCATAATGTAGTTATGACGATGGGCAGGGCCTTAAGGTTTGCTGTATTTCCACTTTGTGCGTGGATATAGATAGGCATGTAATACAAACGATGGGTAGTCAACCCAGACATCCACGATTGAGAACATGGCGGCAATTAAACACCACTGGCTTCGATGGTGACAATCGCTTGTTCTACATACCCACAAATACGCCGGTGTCCATTGTAGGACTCCAAAAATTCAGACATTTACACCTTTATACGCCGAATCGGTAATCAAATTACTAGCCGTGACTACGGCACAGCTGAACTATATGCACCACAGCGTGTTTTAGGTTGACGATACCTGCCATGACATACAGGACATATGAACAGAGTCCCCCAGACTGCATTGTCCTTGGCATCTGTTGATTCCGCACACATGAAGGATGTATCCTTGTGCATTTGAAGTTGCAACCATGGTATCTCGTGTACAAAATGGGCGGTGTTGTTTGGCAGATAATCCGTTATCCCGCCCGTGGGAGGGCTGGGTACAGGAGATACCTTAGTCCCACACAAGGTTTAAAGCATCCATTGGGTAATAAAGTGAGTGTGAAATATGTTCAGCCTACAGCATCAGTGTCAATGGGCATTCCAAAAGGATGGACAAGCGTCACGGACAAGGATGGCACATAATAGCAAACCTGGGTGAATCACACAGCCGTAATGGGCATAACACAGGACATACAGATGGAGCAACAGTAGATACACGGTTGCCATCCTGCATTGTGAATCCAAGCATTTTGTAGCCAGGTGCTGCAAATGTGGGATCACCCAGCTTCCTCTCTTAGTTGTGCAGCCTATGGAACACATAGTAATAGCACCTGTAGCGTCAACTAGGAAGGTCATGCGGTGAAATATGGCGTTCCACATAAATAACATACCCTTCATGAATAAATCGTCCTACATGTACCATTGTGTTATAATGACAATACAGTGACGGCGGATAGTTCACAATGGTACCTCTGAGGATTATCTAAAAATAGTTGCCAACCTGCAGTACTACAGTAACACCATATAAGGTAAATTGTGGAAGACCACGGGTTCCGTAGCACTACATAATATGGGTAGGCGGACGGAACATCGGGACTGGGAACATCGGCGGCAGTCAAACCCACTGGCCAGATGGACTACAATTCTAACATATTAAACTTTACATATGCACATGATTATCATTGGGACCCAAAATTATATAGTAAGTGTAGGCGACATAGTGAACCGGAAGAGGTGACAGCCGTATTTCTGGCACAGGTAGATATACAAAGCGTCTTCAAGGAGTGATGACAACCGTCCATGAAATACGGACATATGGAATAGGACTCTGACTACTGTCCATACCGTCGTTCCGCCCATTTCATACACATGAAGGGTGTGCAAAGGGGTCTATCGGGGTTACCCAGACGGCAGGATAGTGGTTATGCAAAAATGGGTGTCGGTGTGGTTGGCAGATGATTCCTTGTCCAGCCCGGTATTAAAAGCGTGGCCATAGCATATCGTTACTCACGCAATACTAATGCGATCATCCACGGAAATGGAGAATGCAGCTGTGGGTGTTGACAGCCCGATACTAGTGTCAATAGAGGCAGTTTCCATGGATGGACGGCATACTGGCCAAGATGTACCCATATTGCAAACCTGAGAATCCACAGCTATTTGCAAAACATAACCCAGGAATACAGATAGGGTCTACAGTGAGCACTCCCCATTTCAGGGTTGAACCGCTGGGCAGATGCCGGGCGCGCACAGCACTCAATCTGCCAGCACATCTATGGGGATCTGCACGCTTCCATACAGTGGAACAGATGGGTCCTGTGTAAATATACCAATGGCACAATCTCCACGTCTGCTGGGAATGACATACGAAGGTCAAACTGGCGTTGCCAACAATAGAAAGACATCCTTGGGTGAATTAGCCAGAGTGATGTCAATAGACCATACTTGAACGCAATGAACAGGAAGACTTGCTGGCACCCTATGGCCTAAACCATACACATAGTAGATGAGACGAATTACATAAACATTTACGTCCCGGCGGGTAGCATATAGTATCCAAGGTACTTCATAGACATGTATCGCTATCACCGTTATTGTGAGACTTACACATAACATGGAAGTATCGGGCTTTAAATATCACCTTACACCTCCATTTGTCACTGTCTATACGAGCAATGGAATGTAGCCACAACGCATAACTGAGGCGTATTGCTATGAAACACACACATGTCAACATCACGAAAGCATACTATGAACACCACGTATTACATGGTATTGTACTATCAAACACAAACAAACCTGCATCCTGCAGCAAGAATAGTCCCGTGATTGACACAACACAAGTCTTCGTAACATTTAAACAGTTCATTACAACATACAGCATTTTGTTTTCCTAGCGATGTGCAGAAAACAACTATATCTAGATGTTCCCAATCAACAATGTGAGTCTTAGCATGATTTCAAATATCACTGTTGATAGTGAACACTTAAAAAAATTGCTTATTCAGTTGTATTTACTGAAAGCACGAGAAACACACACACACCGCCCGGGAGGGACGGGAGATGAATCTGCCACTATTTACATGAACTCGAGTACAGTATGAAGCATTCACAGAGCAGCTACGGGTTAACTGGCGTGGCGCTGTCAGAGGCATACTTAGGCTGCTAGCGTCACCCGCAAGACAATGGTTGGCAATAGCCAAAAGGCATGTTAGCGGGCGTCTAAAGCATAAGCAGTAAGAGAGCAGCTGGAAACACACACACACAGAGACACACACACACAGGAAGGGGCGAGGGCGAAGACCTCGCCTGTCTACATCAACTTTTCCTGTATGGAAGAGCATTTGCAGAGCAGCACTGCGAGTTTACCTAAACAGGCGGCTGTCACAGGCATGCCCAGCAGGCTGCTGGCGTCTTATGAGACAATAGTTGGCAGTAGCCAAGGCATGTTTTCTGGGAAGCGTCTAAAAGCAAAGCAGTCGCAGAGGCAGCTGGAAACACACACACACAGAGACACACACACATGGCGGAAGGGGCGGAGGCAGACCTCGCTATCTGCATCAACACACTGTGAAGCATTTTACAGAATGCGCTGCAGTTACTAAACAGGCGCTGTCACAGGCATGCCCTTGGGCTGCTGACGTCACCGCCATAATAATTAATAAGCCAAGGCATGTGTTGGGCGTCTAAAAGCATAAGCAGTCTTGAGAGCAGCTGAAACACACACACACCAGGGGCACACGGGCAGGGGGCAGACCTCGCCTGTCTACATCAACACACTACTGTAGCCAGAGCATTTGAGCAGCTACGAGTTTGCTAACAGGCGCTGTCACAGGCATGCCCAGGCTGCTGGCGTCACCATGAAGACGATAATTAGAAATAGCCAAGGCATGTGTTGTGGGCGTCTAAAAGCATGAAAGCAGTGGCGAGGCATCTGGAAACACACACACAGAGACACACACACACGGAAGGGACGGGGACAGACTATACCTATCTACATCAACACACTGCGCCTTGGGCTGTTTACAGAGCAGCAGCTACTTGAGTTTACTAAACAGAGGCGCTGTGCAGGCATACTTAGCAGGCTGCAGCGTCACCATGAACAATGGTTGGCAATAGCCAAAGGCATGTGTGCAGATGATCAAAAGCATAAGCAATCATGAGGCATCAGGCACACACACACAGAGACACACACACACACGGAAGGACGGGATGAACCTCGCTATCATCAGCACTGCTGTGGAAAGGCATTTGCAGAGCAGCTGCAGTTTTACTAAACGAAGCTGTCACAGGGCTGCAGGCTGCTGGCGTCTCCCGCAAGACAATGATTGGCAATAGCAAGGCATGTGTTGCGGAGCGTCTAAAGCGCCCAGTCGCCAGAGGCAGCTGAAACACACACACACACACACACACACACACACACACACACGGAAGGGATGGGGATGAACCTGCGCCTATCATGAGACACACTACAGTAGCCGACATTTACAAGAGCGCTGCAGGTTTACACAGGCAGGCGTGTCCAGGAGAAACATACCCCTCGTAGGTATCATGTGCAGAGCCGTCGCCCAGATCGCGGGAGTTCGGACAGGGGTGCTTGATCCATGATCTATTTATTACCATCCCAAGGTGCTTACGTACACTAACACGTTAGTGCTGCAGTGGGAATAACAAGTAACTACTGATCAGTACATCACTGCATACTGGGCATGCTCAGACATAGACTCGGCACAGTAGTGCGGCCCAGCATGGGTGGCGGAATGTGGACCGTCGTGTGTCAGCCACCCACAACAGAAACCTGGCCATACCTGCAGGCGTGGCCCGTTATTATGAGGATACAGGCATGCACCGGGGTATGGCACCGCAGGCGGGCGCGGTGTGCTGCTGTGCTGTGTCTATCTGCAACTGCCTACTGGGCATGCTCAGACCTTAGAGTCGCTGGATCAGACAGCACTGCATACACATGGTGCGGCCAGCATGGGTGGGCAGATGCAGACCCGTCCTGTGTCCGCCACAGCAGCAACCCGGCCATACCACAGGCGTAGCACGTTGCTGCAGAATATCTAGGTGCAATTAACCATGTGTAGAGACTGGCCTACAGTTTGTTGCGTACTACAGACAGCCCTCCAAACACAGGATACCTTCACAGATGTCCTGGGGACACTGGTGAGTGGGCACTCTACATGGCACGTGTTGGGTGACGCGAACCACCCATACATAGCCTGAGACATTACCCATGGCTGGCCTCGCCAGCAGTCCCAGGTATTTCCACACTGGCCATAAACAGCCCACACCATACATACTAGTGGGGATGTCTGGCAGTTCTGCCTTATCACATAGTGAGAATATACCCCACACAGGATGTACAGCCTCAATGAGTGATGCAAGACCGTATAGTGGATCCCATAGTCATCACTCCCTGTAACCAACACCAGCATGGGGATTACTCAATGATGACCTCTACAGAAAACCACACACATCATACGAGGCCAGTGTGGTACCTAGGAAGTCCTCCATGCCAGTGTTGAACACAGGCCCAGACGACAAACGCCGCAGATACCTTCCCGACCACCCACATGCATGTCTGCAACGACCAAACATGATGACAAAAGGACCTTGTCCACCACAGGCAGGCACATGGTGTGGCGGTTCACAGCCACTGACTACCTATTACATCCAACAGTTGGAATGGCCACATGGCAGAGCAATGACAGTACAGAAACCATCACCCATTCATACGGCGTCACCATCGGCCCCACATGCCATCATCCACGGGCCCGGCAGCCAGTGCGTGCTACCAGAAGGGCATGGAGACAACCACAGGGCCTTCCCTAACGTGGTAAGGATGGTTGGGGCACACAGACTTGCTGGAAATGGTCCAGAATGGTACAGCAGTCACTGCCCCTGACATTGTCCTGACCACAGGACATATTCCATCATACATCCACCCCTGACAGAGACATATCCATCCCACAGGTATCCTCCCAAACATCTCCCCATATGGCCTGGGTGATCCTGTGATTTGACACGTCAACTGTGGCCACCGATGGTGTCCCTGGCTGTATGCTACCCATCCTCATTAGACCCTCGACCCCACATGCGGCCATGTGTGTTGTATGCACCAAAATTTCATATCACAATACCTGCCATATGGCATCTGTGGTCCCACTATCTGGAGTAGTGCTCTATGGACTGTCAGCAGCCACACCTATCACGCTTGACCAAGTGTTGTCTGTGGCTATTGGGAGGTCCATACAGGGTGGCCATGGTTACAGATAGCGGTGTTTAGCCAATACCAGAACACCCACAACTACATAGTCAAAGAGGATCCTGCACTCCCGAACCTGCTCGTCCAGTCTGGAGTGGTCACAAGGCCATTGATGGGGATCGTGGGTTTTGCACACCAGTGCCATGACCTGGTGGGGCGTTCAGAGCACACTACACATGGGACCCATGGGCTCGCCAGCATACATGTGGGGACCATGCATCATCACCCAGTGCTTCTCAGACGGTTGGAGGTCTACCACACAGGGTTGGTGCTCAGGTGCCTTGTCACACTCATATCTGGACCCAGTGGGCCCACAGGCTCATCTGCCATATGGCATCCGACCTTCCAATGTGCATGCAATCATAGGGGGATTGTAGCAGACCAAGGTATGCAGATGACTCACACGGCCAACATACAACACCCATGTTACACAAACATCCAACTAGGCGTCATAGACATGGATGACTGGTGCAGAGCCACGCGGCCTGCTACTAAATGCCAGAAGGTGCAGCCCTACCCAGTGTGAAGGACATATTCGTCCCAATGTCACATGTAGGTGATACGCCATTAAAAGATGGTGGGCGTGTTCGAGAAATGGCTACCACACCTGCCGGCACCTCTGTCGCACACACAATGGCAATGTGGGTGTGAAGACATTCCATTGTGGCCTCCTGGTCTGGATGGAATGTATGACACATAAAATTGTTCATTGTACCCTGTACACTCCTGGAAACAATGACTACGTACAATGCACATGTGAAAGCAACCTAGCCTGCAGCACTGGAAGGACACATGGCGTTCCACAAGACAGGGATAGCGGTGCTAGGACATGTGTCACAAGCTGCACGGCCAGGGGACTTGCCGGCTGTGGATCTTCTGGCAGCTGCTCCGTAGTGATCTGTGCCCGCAGCGCCTGCACGGCCATGTCTGACCTGGGTGACATGGGCACATTCCACCTCAGGCTCCATACAAACACGGGCACAGAAGCGGCTGTCAGACACCTCAACTTTAAAGATGAGTGGGGCGTGCTGGGGCTAGGGTTAGCAGCCAGACACCCCCACAACACGGGAGGTGCCCAGGCCATGTGAAGGAAGGCCCTGGCTGCCTTTGTCCAGGACTGCTAATGACGTGTGGGTGTGATGATATGTGAGCAACATCTGTATGTCACTGCTAGACCAGGGACTGGGGACTGATGGATATAGCATCCCATCCCTGAGGGGTGTTGGGCACCACACAGGTCATGCTAGGTCACACATGGCGTGGGCACATATCCTGTTCGTTCATATGCTTCTCCTTTTATGTAGGGGTCATGCGGATCACGAGTAACTGTGCTATGCTGAGTATTTTGCCAGACATGCCTGTGGGTACCCCGACTACCGCGTGGGAACTAACACAGTGCTCCCAGTAGGCACGTGCATTACATCAGTATCATGCGACACTGCACGACATGGTGCTACACATGTAACCACCACACATACATTTCCAATGAATTCTGTACCTGTCCTGCATGGTATGTCTGCTTGCATGATGTCAAATGCACAACCCACATCACATATACCTGTCACCAGCCATACTACACACACCACAACATACACATCACGTACTATGCGGACTGCGTTATCACATACACCTCTCACTATCTTGTCCACCCTGTTAAATAAGATATGTTGGCTTAACCGTGCAGTGATGGTGTAACTCCTGGTGCAGGGCTACATCATATGCAGGAGTGATATGTGCCACAGGCATGGGCTGTGGCATCATGTGTGTGTGTGTAAGGGGCCAGTGCATTGATGGGCATGACTATGTAGATTGCATGTGGGTGTGGTAGGCCCTACAGTTGTGTCATGTGTGGGTGTGTGTACACAGTTCAGTCATCTATGATGCCTACCGCGGGGTATGTAGCGGCCCCTGACTGTACAGTGCGGTGTTCCGGCTCACTGTGTCTGCCGGGCTGACCTGACCGCACCTAACACCTGTAATTCGCCTGGGCGACCCCGGCGTGGAGAAATCGGACTGTCCACTCCAGATGTGACATGTCCGCTGAAACTTGATGCCACGATGGGGCCGTCCAGGAGCCGCGTCACGGATGGCCTGCTCTGCCTGGTGTGGATGGTGTGGCGCGGCTGCGGTGCTGCCACTACCAGCACTGTCTGGGTGGGCGCGGGTGCGCGCTGCGCTGACCTGCGGTGGTGTTGCCGCGCCCGTGCCCTATGCCTCACCCTACCTGGTGTTCCTGCACGGACTTTCATGCGGCTCAAGGATGGCATACCTCGGTGATTCTGTCCATGCCCAATCTCCCTATCCAGGCGCTGGCAAGATGCTGTTGTGCGATGCATGTGCCTGGGATGTCATTCAGGAGTCTGGATTGCGGACCTCTGCAGCCTCTGCCCTTCCTGGATTTCTGCGTTGGCCACGTGCCTGCGCCATCATTACAGTCTGGAACATGCATCTGGTTATACCAGCTGCTGCACCACTGTCTGGCAGGTGTATGTCTAGCGATGCTCCCCTCAGGCAGCACCTGCCACGCTGCGTGGCACTGCACCGATCCTTACACTGGCAACGCCATTATTGTGCCCACACCTTCTGCAGCACCACACATTCCTGCTCGGGGCCAGGGCGCTGACTGGCCGTCTATGGGCAACAGTGTTGGGGTGTGTGTCGGCATCTGAACCGTGGCGGGGTTGAAAAGGGGCGTATGTGTGATGTTCTCCGGTGCTGGTGTCTGCCTGTGGCGACCCTGCCTGTACCCTCATGCATGGTCATCACCACTAGTATCTGTGGGACACTGGCATCAGATTGACGCAGGAGGGAACTCACCTACAGCACCTGTCCAATACAAAGACATACCATGGTTACAATACAGAACCTTGCACACACACACACACACACACACACACACACACACACACACACACATGCATGTGATAATGCAGATGGCATGCAGCATTCACACAACACAGACCAGTGAATGCAGACCAGACATTCATAGTGGCAGTATGTACACCTGGTGGGGACAGTACAACGGGCAGTATGAAATTTAATGAGCATACGGTACACACATTCATGGTGATTCATGCATCAGCGTAAATACACCGTGCGGCCACGGCGGTTGAGGTACATGGCTGCCGACACTGTATAATATACGCAGCTGTATCATGTGGACATGTGACGATAATTGTCCACCACATCTAGCAACATGCGTTTGATATTATGTGTACGATCTACAGATACAATGTATGGGTGCTTTAGTGTCTGTGCAGGTACGTTTGCTGTGAGCTGTGTCACGGGCTCTGCCACTGCACAATGGCAGGACACAACTATGTTGTCTGTGCGATCTGTGGTACTGTGTGCATACTGCACTGGCATACCAATGCATACCACTACATGCAGCCATTGGCCATAACACCTACCATTATGCATGGCGGAGATACATAACACCAATAAGTTGTGTGGTGTCATACCACTCGCTAGCAGTTTGCATATCTACTGTACATGGGTGGTGTGTGTGTCGGGTAGTGCGGAAGCTGTATACGTGACTAGGGCACACACAGGTGAGCATGTCATGCCTGAACACATGGGTAATATCAATACAGCAGAACATGCCTTTGTTAGCAACAGACTTACCTGCAACAGACCCTTGTCCTTCGCGACCTGCGCCAGAGCGATACCTGTAAGACATTACACAAAAGAGTATACACATTAGCCATTACTGTCTCACGGTCAGCACTGTGCATGTCACATCAGCCATGTGTGTGTTAGCATGTACTTTATGCATGTCTACTGCTAACCTATTGCAGCATACTATGGTTTGCATCTTGTGTAGCCATATACCTGGCATGTTGCTATATCATGTGTTACTATGACACCCACACATGCGCTTATCATACAAACATGCAACACTGACTTACCAGTGGCTCCAGGCTCATAGTTCGGGAGACACCCACTCACGATGGGCCTTAAGTGTTTCTGCGTGTTGTTCCGTCGGTGTCCCAGACTAACCAGGAGCTCAACTTCCTCCACGTGTGGCTGTAGTGGGGAGCTGGGTTGGTGGCCCCACCACCTGTCCCGCGTTGTTGCCTGGTGATTGCAGCGACGCGCTGTCTTGCATGCGGATCCCGGGTCTGTGCAGTGCCTGCGGATTGCTGATAGCCTCTTGGTTGTATCCATGGGCTATTCACCCTCCTGCGTCTCCTCCCCATCTCCTGCCCGTTCCTGTGCCTGCTGTGGCACATGGCTGAATAACGGTGATTACTATGGAGGTATGGGTCCTCCTCTCCTCCTGTCGGATGAAAGGTGGGAAGCCGGGAGCAGTGGCATTATCTGGAAGACATAATAGAAAGTGGTGGCAGGTCACATTCACACTGCTGTGCTGGCATACTGTTGGAAATACATTGCTATGACATATACGACATCTGCTGCAGTGATCTGTGAATGGCATCGTGGCAGTGCACAACCCGATATTTTTGCTTCACACCATTGAGCGCGGTGTCACATCATATCTGTGTGCCACCCCATCACTATACCGCACCATGTAGATGTTATTAGCCTGCCGTGGACATGTGTGCCTGGCTGCACCTATGTCCAAATCCGGTTGGCACCGTTGTCTTCAAACGTCTAATGCTACTATTCACCTGGGCGCTGTGTATGTCAGTACACATCACGTCTGTGTCCATTGTGAGCGTCAACAGCGGCACTGTACACATACACATGGACACCTGCATGCATGTGTTGTGCCATGTACTTCCACAGCACTGTCACGGTGTTGGACAACTTGCCACAGCTCACCTGTGTTTGCACATGTGATAGACGCGGAACGGTAATAACCATGACATTAGCAGAAGGCCATGCATAGCATGTACACACACACACTGTGCAGAGCATCACACAGCACCTGTAACATGACAGGGTGCATCACCGCCACATTACTGCTGTGGTTGATAGTGAGAGTGCCTTTTGTCCATTACACCATGTAGGACTGTGATAGCTCATGCAGCCTTGCTTGGTCAAGTCTGCATGATATGGCAGGGTATGCCACATACATGGCGCTGGGTGTGATCCACCTGGGGTTGGCCGGTGATGGCAGGGGTGGCTGTCCATTGCATATGTCATAGCTGTGTGAATATGGACGTTCAACATGTTTTATCCTACATGGTGTAGACACTGTCCTCAAGCGGTATGCTGTGCGCTGCTTTGTTGAGGGGAGTATTGTCTGGTGCGTGCAGGTATCACACATCCATGCATACACTGTAGCCCTGGCAGGTGCTATGTGCTGGGATACTGATCGACACAGTGCTGTATGTGGACACACACCGCTATCCATGCACATGGATGGCTGCCTACGCAGTGTGGGGTGCATATGTGTACATCAAGTGGCCGCTGCCACCACATGTCTGCTGCTGCACTACACGCCATCCCTCCTCTGTGAATGTGGTGTTTGGGCTCAGCAGAGGTATCCCTGAGGACAGGGATGTTCATAGCAGGCCCTGATGGTATTGTCGATCTGACCATACACATGTAACACCCTCACACCGCCCATTCATATTATTTGTTCTACCGCGGTAACTTCCGTATATTGCTATACCGACATTTCTGAACATACACAGGCATGCCGCGTCCATCTGTGGCATTGCCTGGACTATTGCTGTCGTTGGCTTTCGCGTGTTTGGCGCAGGTGGCGCAGACACCTGGCGCATATACTACCTGGTAAAGGCCTGTTCTGCATTGAAGCATCTGTGATGTGCTATTGCACATCTCATATCTACATTTAGTTTGGTGTCCATCGGTCCGCGGGCCCAGTGGTGGGACATACAGGGATGTTGCTGAACGCTATATGCATGCGACCCTGTGCAGCCTTGGCGCTAGCCTCTCAGATGCTCATGTGTGGGTGGGCGTGAACACGTACACACACATGTGGTTGTGGGCTGCCATCCGTGCCCATCTCCACCTGGAGTTTGCTATCATCCCACGCTCCTTGTACTGTATGTTCAGGCGTAACACCTATGTGGGGCTTGTGTGCACTTCTGTCTGATACTATATTGCTTTACCCATCACGAACAATGTCACACAGGTACAGCCATACACATATGACTTGTTGTCAGCGTCACATATGGTACACACCTAACATCTCACAATAGGACATGGTCATTGTATGAAGCTGTCCGGTAGTCATACCACAGCTACCTAGCGGCTGCTATGCAGGACATGTGTGTGTGCTTCCTGTGACATGTGCAGGAGCAATGCCCCCACCTACCACATCACATGGTACTACCTGTGGAGTATGTGTGTCTGCATCCATACTATGTGCATGAATGACAATTGTACATCAATATGTGCAACATACCTCATTAGGGGTTGTCATGTGCACATGTTCCATGTGTCAATGCATGGTTTGTGTCTGTTGGGCGGTCATTGTTGTGCATAGTTTATAGCTGACATAGCATACTGTCATCTGATTCAAGTACTTCATTGGGCTACCAGCATTGTACATTTCTACAGCACATTCCAGCCATCATGTAGCCAGCTTAGATGACAGTGGGAGGTGTTCGCCATGCATATGTCACACAGTACGAGGGTGACTGACACATTGTCAGGACTGGGTTCTGACTGCTGTGGCTGTGTGCTGGTGTTGACAACCATGACTGCACCAGATGGTGTCTTCTGGATGTGACATTCTATGAAACACCTACATTCATAGCAGCACATAAGTCACGACAATGGACACTCCTGCATGAACACTGTGTCACGGTATGTCTGTATGACCACATATATCACTGGTAGCCTGGCATGGCTGCCACTACAACAGCAGTGTATCCTGTGCAAGCATGGAGTTTACACCAGTCACGCACACCTGTGTCAGATGGCCCTGTAGTGGGTGGTGCAGTTCCATTCATCATGTAACGAAGCGCCGCCGTGCACCAGTATGTTGCAGACATGTGAGCGGCTGTGCTAGTCGACATATGCACACATGACATCACCTGGTACAGTGTCTGCCTTGCCACCTGCTATTGTGACCACCCTGTGATGACATTTGTCGGCCCACATGGACTTGGACGTGATGGCTCAATAATTTGAATTAACCCTCAGGTGTGTGTCTAGCCAGGTGTCCAGTAGCGAAGTGGTCTGCATGCAGGGGATGGTGTACGTGGCCTACTCTTGTCACTGGGACTGTTGACTATGGTCATACTGTAGTTATGCAGGCATGTGGTGTTTGTGTCCAGTCTGATAGTGGTGTTCAACCCACACTACCGTGGCACATGACCTGTGGACATCTGCCCTGGGTGTTTTAGCCCCACATATACATCTTCACATGCTATGCTGCCTGTGCAGCGGTGTCCGCTCCTCTGTCTCCGGCAGGAGCTGTCACAGGTAGGCACAGCATGCAGTGATGTGTGACAATGCCCACCACTCACTGTGCTGCTTTTGCACACAGTACAACACACATCATTTTATCTGCAGTGCCTGGGACCTGCCTCCATGCCCTACAGCACTGCCAGTCCAGATTATTACACAGATCATACCTCCCAGGCACATACCTGGACTGCAACACCTGCAGCGTTGGGTGGTTCCCCACCACACCCGTGATTTACCACAGCCTGTATATTCCATGACACATTGCATCATGGGTAATCCATGTTCAGATACCCATGTTCGTGACCTTTCGCACATTGTGACCTTAGCGACAGTGAATACACTGTACACCACAGGTTACATGCCCACATTCAAGACGGCGCCTGTACGTGCACCTAGGACAGTTGCTACTGCTATGTATTGCCAGCAACACGCCCTTCTAGTATGGACCCATGTGCCCACACATGCTGGCCATGCAGTACGCATAGCTGGGTGGCATTACGACATACCGCCACCTACACTACCCCTCGGCATGCACCAAACCTCCATGTGTGTCTGTGTGCTGGGCCTACACACCTCCCCCCCCTCTGTTTGCTGAACATCCATGCTTCTCTCATCCCTGCTAGCCACACCCCTAAACACACAACCATAGCAGCAGCCATGGTACATACACTCTACAGCCCGGTGGCATCCCACACAGCAAGGGTAGTTGATGGCATGGCACCCATCTGCGATGGACAGTCATGCCTGTGCAGCACTGATCACAGTGCACTTCTTACATTTACACTGGTAGGGACCATGCTATTCCACACAGACATGGTGGCCTTTTCACAGGCATACAGTGGTATTCCTGTTCCATGCACACGTGCTGTATGGGCTGTGTGCAGGCTGTTTACGCAGTAGTTATGTTCACCTGTGGTATTTGTGTGTCCTTGACGGTCATGGTGTGTCCTCATGGGCATGACATACTCCACAACTAGCTACCTACACATGACTGCCAGACATTGCAGTAATGGGCCCTACATGATGTGGTATGTCTCTGCTGTTTGACTACATCACATTCAATGCAACGCAGTCATGCAGGCATTGCCAACACAGATATTGCTGGCATACGTGCCTGCCAGTAAATTTGCCTACCAACAATACACACTCTCACTCACTACCGGGGTTCCAATCCTTGGCTGGACATTGTGACCAACCACGTTTTATACACTGCCATGCACATGTTATGTCCGGGAACACAGTCCCAATACGCCTCAAACCCCGCCATGGTTGTTGTATCCCGCCAACCTGGCTGTTACATGTCTCTGCAGCAGCACACTGCAGTGACTGCTAAGCTTCATTCATGTCGCGCGTTGTGTTCCCTGACACCACACTGCCACATCTATCACACTACACATGGATGGTACTGCATTGCCTGTAGAGGCTGCATCTCTACACCCATGACTGGGCCATTCAGTATGGCACTAGGCCACATCTTCACATACATCCTTCTCTCAGTCATTGACTACCTGCATGCCTTTGCACTGGCACCCTTGATGGGCTTATGTGTGCCAGAGCACACCACATGCCATGCTGGCCACCTGTCATACTATTGCATGGGTGGTTGGGAGTGTGCAGAGGTATCACATCAGACAGTCCGCTCTTTGCCCTTCAGCACCATTCCACTTTATACTGTGCCAATGTACATCAGCATCGCCATGCCCTATGTCTTGGGATATTCGCCATGTGCCTCCTGTCTGATTCACACAGTGGTGCAGGCATATCATGCTAACCACAACAAGTCAGGGACGTGTGACGTTACTGATCCTCAGACATGTGGCCCCTCATGCTCAGTATTTGCATCACATTGCACTACCTGCTGTCACACAGTACTGTACACATGCCTACATATACCACTTCTACATACCTGGCGGCATTCCTAGCTCATCCCTACTCATGTTGCTGACACCAATACAGGTGTCAGTGTAGCAGATATATCATGTAGATATGTTGCATCAGTTACATCACATAGTGCATACACATCACCTTTGCATACTGACAGTGCGGTGTGTATCATGGATACTGTCCTATACAGCCATATTTGGCGTTATAACGCCGACGCTATGCTGGCGCCTGGCGCAAGGTTCATGAATCCCGGGGACTGATTTGATTGAAATTATACACTCATCTAGTGAATTAAATTCTCTAATACTGTCAAATTTTCACAACTAACAAAATCAAAAGCCTTTTCTTGTTATTGTCAAAATTCAACATAGTCACAATTCCTTTAATATTGTCTTTAGTTTGTCTATGCATAACAAAATCAGTTTGGTCAAGAGTTATTAATTCGGATATGTGTGCCTTTAGTCTCTTCTACAAATATGGATATAAAAAAAATGTAATTTCATTTTAAAGAGGATATTGGTCTGTAGTTAGAACAGCATGTGGCATCCTTAGCTTTTTTCAAGGATATTGTTATTAGTGAATATTTCTATGGGGGGGGGGTCAAATTGGCAGTGTAAATGTTGTAAGTGCCTCATCAAGTATTTGTATAGTCTAATAAGGAAGATGTTTGTACTGTACTACAAACCATCATCTAAGTTTATATAATTTCTGAAATACACTAATAAGTTTTATACTGTATGTATATTTTGCTTTTTAATGTTTTACCTTTTGATTATTTTTGCTTTTTTAAAAATAATTCTGTCTATTGCTAATATCTGACTGTTAATTTGTGAAGCTTTTCTCCCCGGGCCTCCAGTGAAAATGGGTTCCTGACCCAGTGGACTTTTCCGGTCAACAAATGTCAATAAATAATAAATAAATATATAAAGTATATATTTATTTATTTATTTATTGATATTTGATTACCTGGAAAGTCCTACTTGGTAGGTAACCATTTTTAGCCAAGGCACGAGGAGAAAAACTCAAAAAGTATTAGAAAACATTTTAAGCACAATAATTTTATAGTCTTTAAAAAACAATACAAAAACAACTATGTTGTAAATAATTATACCAACTTAAACACAATATGAAAAGATTAGTTGAGAACAGATTCAATTTATATAACAATGATTTAACAGACAAATTTCAGTCACTTTACAGTGAAACTAAAGGTACTTTAGCATAATACAAATAAGAATTATAAGAATTATGATACAAAATGTGAGAAAAGGAAGCTTATGATATATTTACACAGAAAGAAAGGGGAGAGAAATTGGCAGTGTATTTATTTTAATGCTATTTTAATGTTCATCTGTTTTGTTACATCTTTTATGTCTATTGTCTTGAATAAAACTGTTATACTGTTATCAGAAAGCTTTCTTGTAATCTTTCTCTTTAAAACATCTAATATTGATTGCCTTGCTTCATAATTTTCATATTTGTTTTGACAATAATTTTTAAATTTATGAAGTATTACTTCAACACCTGACAAGATCTTGCTATCCCTGAAACATTTGACAAATTGTACCTGATTAATTAATGACTGTACATTTGTTCTTTTAACTGAATTATGCATCACATTCACATTCATAGTGCATGAGCAAAATTAATGCTATTGATGCATTATGGAACAATATATTCTGATATCTTTTCTCTAATTGTTTAACAAATTCTAAATATATTTATCCATCCATCAACAACCTCTTTTCCAATTTTACATGTGGGCTGGGGTTCAGTTCAACAGTGACAATCATCTAGAGACAAGGATTCCCCTCTCTAAACTTGCAGCTTCATTAAATGTAATTTACTTTTTAAGTGTTTCCATTCTTTATCGCATTTGTTTATTTTATACCCACCCTGGCTTATAGTTTTAACATATTTTAATGCTCTGAGAGTATCCCAGAATATAATTTTACTGGTACATTTGTTTTTAATAAAGCTTAAGAAGATGTCCCATTTTTGTTAACCCATTCTTGAAAGTCCCTTAATTTTATGATATATGAAGCAAGTCTATTAATTAGTATTGTTTTATAGAATTTCTGTTGTGGTCTGAAATAGGACAGGAAATAATTGTGAAGTTTTGATTATTTTTTAATTATCAGTCCTTTACTATTATAAATATGTATGATCCACAAGTCAACACAAAGGCGTTCTCATCTTTAACTGTATATAAATCTTTTAAATTCATTGAATTGGTCTAGTTTTTTAAGGTTCAAGCTGACACCTGTTTTCTTGGATATTTTAGTGCACTTGAATCACTGCTGCCCAAACCAGAGTAAAAGCCCCCCCCAACCCCATGATTAAACTTTCATATCTGTAAGTGGAGTTTTAATATATATATATATATATATATATATATATATATATATATATATATATATATAAAAACACGTAACATGTTTTTTGTATAAATAGTGAAGATTCCTGAACTGTTTAAAATTTGTAGTATTTAACTGTATAACAACTAGTACCTGTATGTTAGTAGTCTAGTAATCTCTTGGAGCTTATCTCCCCAGGACTCTACTGAAAATGGACATACATCCAGTTAGACTATCCTGATCAACAAATGTAAAATAAAAAAATAAAAAAAATATATATATATATATATATATATATATATATATATATATATATGTGTGTGTGTGTGTGTGTGTGTGTGTGTGTGTGTGTGTGTGTGTGTGTGTGTGTGTGTGTGTGTGTGTGTGTGTGTGTGTGTGTGTGTGTGTGTGTGTGTGTGTGTGTGTATCATTTCAATTGACTGGCTTCTTTGGATAGTAAATATATTTCTTGTAGGAAAATTATACATGGGTTAGTCAATCCTGATGTTTAATATCCCTCTATTTTGCAGTTATTTCACATTCATATTTAATGACAGAACATTTATTTACATCATATTGTAGATCCAAATAGCCTAAACAGATTTTTAATTAAAGGTAGCACTACTACATTGCCCACCATATTTTGTTCAAGAGCCATTATCTTTGTTAAACTGAATGTCAAGCCTGTCATAAACTCTTTAATGACAGACACACATTTCAAGAACCCACTATTAACACAGAAAACTAAAACTAATACAATTTTAAAAACTGTCCTAAGATCCATTTGATCTTAGTCTGATTAGCTAGAACTAAGTAAACTGCATGAAAAACTACTAGTCTCCCTATCCGGTACAAGATAAACCAAACTACTATGTTAAAATCTAACAATCTTGTCAGAAATAATGTCTTACGAAAACAAAACTCATTCCTTCTCTGCATAACAAATTCAACAGTATCTAATTATTATGAATTTAGATTGTCTTATGAAACATGTAACTCAAAGAAATGAAAGAAATAAAATTCAAAAGTAGGAAATTGTTCAAAAAGAGATCCCTTTCTTTTACTTTTCTCCCCAATCTTCATTTTAATTAATATGCATCTTATATTAAAGGACATTTTAAGGCATCATGTTAATTTCTGACCGTACTCAGAAATTTGGGATTTTTTTACATTTATGTATAGTGCACACAGATGCATTAAAATTTTCCCCATCATCACTGATAATGAAAAAGAAGACCATATATCAAGGACAATGACTCTTTACCATTGGTTCAGTGACTTCAAGGCATATCAAATAAAGACTGAGATAGTCTTTTGCCCACCATTTTTTTTTTATCAAAAGGCAAGATTATTAGTCTGAGTACAAGTCAGGCTATATTTGTTTCTCTTTCAAGCATGTAGAAAGAGTTGGAACTTTTGGTTTCTTACTTAAAGCTTCAGTCCATTCATTTTTCTCTATTTTTTTCTGGCATGTTTAAGATAAGATGTATCAATGTAGTCAGAAAGGCCACATTATCACCACCTTCAGACTTTTTAAGAATGCCAAAAATTCTCACATTGTAGCTTCTATATCTGTTTTCCAGATCTATTTTGTCATTTAACCATGAATTTTGCTTCTTTAAAATGTTTATGATTCTTCCACTTTCTTTTTTCCTTCTATATCATTTAGGGATGATTGCATGTCTTGGATCAAAGAAGTATGTTTTTCAATCAAGGTTTTAAGTAGTTTGGCCTGTTTTCAACAGCTATTTTGCATAAAATCTACTTTGCTTTGAAATTATTCTACTTTGAGAAAGAGCTTCTGTATGAATGATAACATTTGCTGTACATATCACAGCATAAGGTTTGATAGAACCAGTTTGTAGGAAAAGCTTTTACTAGACATTTACTCAGAAGTTGTTCTGACAGAAAAATATTCTTGAATAGTTCAAAAATCATTTATTTCTCCTAGAAATTATTTTAAAAGTCATTGCAGTAACTTATTTCTCAAGCTTTGGAACAACTTTCAGTCAAAATAATGTCTTTATGTGTATAGTATCACACAAGAGCTAGTACACACTGCCCATCTTGAAAGAACCCCCAACATCGTAATTTTTTTAAGTTGAAAAACAGCACTGTTATTACAGCGCAATTCTGTTGTTAAAGGGCTACTAGAAATGGTGCCCATTTTCCTCCACACTCACAAAACTTCCTCATGCAGCTTCTCAAATTTCTGAAGTGTAGGTTAAATAGCTGTTTTATAGGTCAGAGACATCTCACCACTCATTACACTTTGTATGTGTTTAATTATTACTAAGTATCATTATCATGAATGAAGACAACAAACATCAGACATGCTTAGGAGACTGACATATCTGTTGCTAATTTAAATATTTCACAAATCTGACTTAAAGCCAGATGTCATAATTGTGGGTTCCTACATATAAACTTGTTCTATGGTTTCTGTAAGAGTGTATATATCTAATTCAGACAAATGTGGGTATAGCCAAAGAACCTCACATATTACTGTAAAACTACAGATGACCAAGGACCGTGAATAAACGGGGAAAAAAAAAAAAAAAACATCAACTAGAAGGTTAACTACTGTGGCAAAGTAATGTTATAAGTGCATTTGTGTTTACAAGTGGAGAATATGCTAGGAAATTGTAACAAAAATTCTGAGGATAAAAACACAAGAGTGTATGATTTTAATTATTACCTTTCAATATGTTTGATAGATAAGACTTACTTAAACAAGACTCATGAACAACTGCGGAGGCAAATCTGGGAATCCAATTGGAAAATGGTCATGAATCACAACATGCTAGCTGATGAAGGAAAGAAGAGTTACAGGCTGGAGATGAATCAGTTTGCTGATATGGTAATAAAAACAATTCTACATTTTAACATTTAGGGCATGCGGCTCTTCTAAGCTGCATTTTTAAAGGGCATACATTATGTAGCAGATAAAGAAAACTCTAAGCCTTGTGTACATCATGCAGATGTTTAAACCTTATTATACCATGACCCCCCAAAACGTGCACGCTGATTGGCCAGCGTGCCCGTTGTAAATCGAGTTATACTAATGGAAAAAGGTCCGGTCGCCCGGACTTTTTTCCATTAGTATAACTCGTTTTTTTAAAACACTGTCTCGCTATGTTAAATGGGTTTAACATAGCGAGACAGCTTTAAAATAAGCAACGGAGATCTCCGTTGCTTATTTTAAAGCTGTCTCACTATGTTAAACCCATTTAACATAGCGAGATAGTGTTTTAAAAAAAAGCAACGGAGAAAGCAAGATCTCCGTTGCTTTTTTTAGTGTTTCGCTATGTTAAATGAGTTTAACATAGCGAGACAGTTTTAAAATAAGCAACGGACATCGGGACCAAACCACGCCAACCGTGGGTGAATTTAGCATTACCCACACCCAGGCGTGGGTTATTGCTATAATAGTTTATCACACAGCTAACATCTCCCTGTAGTTTGGTGTATTATAACTGTTAAACAGTTGTTTTCTACGATAGTTTTATTTATACAGAAATTGCCTTCATAATGTTGTTCCAGTGCAGCCTTACTTTGCCCTTCAGACATTAAAAGGAACATCAAAAAAATGATACATTTTTAGAATAAAAGGGATTGCAACTTTAATAAGAAATAATTCCAAGCTACAGCTTTTGCTTTCTTAACTACTTGTTTTGTTCTTGCAGTAGAATATATAGACAGACTAATTTTCATTGAAAGCTGTATTTGTTTTATTTAGTTATTTATCTGTATTTGTTTTCCAGGGTAGACCAGTGATCTCCATAGACCTTTTTTTCACACTCAGTCTGAGAGAAGTGTTTGGTTAAGTCACCTGCACAGAGTCCAACAGTTAGACAATGGAGGCTGTACCTCTGGACCACAGGAAACAGCTCATTAACAGCCCATTAATCCTTAATTAGTGCACATTTCAGCAGCAAAATTCAAAGCACATAAAGCAAAACCATATTTTCTGGCATAGGATTCCCATCCATGTGAAGTACAGCCCATTCCAACCATATTCAAGCACAACCCAGACCACTGGATGGGTAACTGGAAGTTCATCCATGCTCTGACACCTACGTCTCTGATGGACAGTGGCAACCGTTAAATGATGCCCTAACATACACCCCGTGAAATAACCTCTAAGTGCAATAACTCATAAGATACATTTTGGTTGCACAGCTAGGTTCATAAAGGCCCCAGTTGTCGTTAGCCTAGTACAAACTTATGAACTTATAGACATAAAAAGCAATTGATCACAGAAAACTGCTAATATGCTCAGCCACAGTGAGTACACAGTCAAATTCTAATATCATAACTGCATGTATGCAATCATGCCATATATCATTGTACATAATATAAATGTGAATAAAATGATTTTGTCTTACGCAGAACTGAATTGTATCAAAAGGGACTATCAACACAATCTCCAAAATGCAAGACAGCAAATATATATGACTGCCAAGCCAAAACCATAGCACCGAAATACCATAAAATTAAACCTGTGTAGGAATACATTAAAAATTATTTTTGCACAGATAAAATAATAGCAATAAGATATAACACGCCCAAATATCACAAGATGCGGACTGAGAATACATCTTCCAGTAGAGTGAAGCTACCACACCCCTGTGCTCTGGATCTGCAGTATCAAGCCCCAGCTGATTTAATATACTAATTCCAAGGGTATGTAATTCAGCCGAAAGAGATTATTTAGATTTGTAGTAAGCCTTAAATTAGTTTCTGCAGCAGTTCACCTCAGAGCTTGTATAAAGTTATTATGAGTGCAGGGATAGCGGTCCAAACCATAAGTTAGGCAGTAAAGTACATGAGAACAGTTCATATTGTTACTTTATACATTAAATGTAAAAAGTTCATGTTTCATTTTCAGAATGTTCATAGGATCATAGGATCATAGGAGGTTACTAGGCTAATGGCCCTGGGGCCCTTACAAGCCCAGCCAAGAGTTTATCCCCAAAAAAAAAAGAAACCTCAGTCACCATCTGTCACCCCTGTCAGTGAGGGACACAGGTGGAACCCCTGGGACAAAGCCCTGGGACAAGTTTATGGTTTCCCATCCACTCATCAAGATTGTGCTTGATGAGGGTCAGTGAGATATTCTGCTTTACATGTATGGGAAGTCTATTCCAGAGATGGGGCATCCTCTGGGAGACAATACTGTCTCTCCAGAAAGTTTTGTTGATGTTGTGTATTAGATTTAGGCCTTTTGAGCAGGTAATGCATGATGAGTTAGACTTACAGATATGGAACTTCTCTAGTAGGGCAGGGTCCAGTACTGCCTTTTAGGCGAGACATAGAATACCTTTGAGCAATCTGTATGATACAGAGTAGAGTGAAGGTGATTTTAGCCTGTTCATATAGGACATGTGTTGGAGGCCATGGATTCTCTTTGTGAGGTATTTCTTTGGCTTTTCCAGTTGGTACAGGTGTTTGGAGAGGTACATACCAAACAGGACATTATACTCAATTATTGGCCTAATGAGGGAGAAGCACAGAGAGGTAATAACCTCCTTTTCTCTGGATGCAATACCTTTACTTATGAGATGAACCAAGTAAAATGCTTTTCTGACCACTGCTGCTACATGATGGTTGAATGTGAGACTGTTGTCAACCTGAGTACCCAGGTCTCTCACCACAAGTTGTGTGATTAGGGGGTTGCCACTGATGTGGTAATCAGTAGAGTATGTGTTTTTGCTGAATGGCATGATAATACATTTTCTGTTTAACTTAAGGCCATAACGTTAGCACTAGTCATTTGTTGCTTTGAGACCCTCTTGACATATGTTAACATAATTTGGGGAGTCAATGACAGCACCCAACTTACAGTCATTTGCAACTTTGGTCAGCCACAGGTCTTTTGTCTTTGCCTGGACCTCTGAGAAGTAGATGCTAAACAGCAGGGGTCCCATAACAGATCCTTGGGGAACACCACTAGTGACAGGTCTGCTGTCAGAGTTAGAGGCACCTATTTTGACCTTGTGGGTTCTATTGATGAGCCAGTTGGCCACCCACCTGATGAGACAGGAATTTATACCTAGTTGTGTTAACTTTTTGACAATGCCTGAGTGAGGGATTGTGTCAAAGGCCTTGGCTAAGTCAAGATAAACTCTCTGTACTGACTTTCCCTCATCCAGGGCCTGGGTGACAGTCTCAAATAAGTCAACCAGGTTCAACAGGCAAGATCTATCCTTGACGAATCTGAACTGGGTGGGGTCAAGTGCTTAGAGATTGCCTATTTCCTTGTTTATTAGATCCATAATAATACACTCCATGGCTTTACAGATCAGACTTGTCAAGATAATGGGGTGATAGTTTCCAGGGTTAGTAGTGGCACCACCTTTGTGCAAGGGGATGACAATGGCAGTTCTCCACTCTGCTGGAATGAAGCCTGTACTTAGGCTGTGGTTGAATAGGGTGCTCATTTGTGAAGCAAGTTCTTGCTGGAGATGGTAGAGAATACAGCCTGTAATACTATCAGGTCCCATGGAAGCTGCATTTTGTACCTTGGATAGGGCTTTTAATGGAGATGTGAGGTGTGGAACAAGTATTGGGGATGTCCAATGGACCTTTGTGGGAGGATGGAGGGGTGAAGTCTGCACTGCACTTATCTGCTAGTTTGTTGGCTAAGTCCACAGGATCCGTGTAAGTGGTACTGTTAAGTACTAATTCAGAACAAACCTGGGATTTGCCATGGAGGTTCTTGAAGTAACTGAAGAAGGCTTTGTGGTTTCCCTTTGTTTTGGAGGCAAGTTTCAATTCATAATTGGCTTTGGAGGTTTTCACTAGTGATCTAATTTGCTTGTTGAGGCTGAGTTTTTCCAGCTTGGCATTTGTTCATTTTTACCCTTGGAAAACAGTTTCTTCCTTTTGCTGTAAAGCCTTTTGACAGAGGATGTCCACCAGATAGGTTTGTGTTTCCTTGAGAAGCAAGTTTTAGTTCTGTCAGGTACGGATGAGTCCATGCAGTTGTACAGGTGCTTGTATGCTACATTGGTGTACTGTTCAGCATAGCTGTCTCCATTCTCTGAGGGGGTAGTGGTGTGAAGCTACAGATGCCCTCCCTTAGGAGGTTGCAGTCAGCTTTTGAGAATTTTTTTAGCCTGGTTATGACTGGGGGAGGGTTTGGGTGGGACAGAAACTTTGAATGAGACAGACCAATGATCTGATCTCACCAGAGAAGAACATACTATGGAAGTGGTGCAGCAGTCACCCATGTTGGTGAAAACCAAGTCCAGAATGTTATCTCCCCTGGGGGGGGGGGTGAGACAAGTTGGTCTAGTGTGTTAGAACTGAGGAAGTCAAGGAATCGTTGGTTGAGTGCATTAGTGCAAGAATAGTTCACCCAGTCTATGGTGGCTCAGTTGAAGTCACCAAGGATCAGGGTGTTAGGGGGTACCTTGATGGACTTAAGTAGGTCCAGGTAGGAGGAGTGGGTATCCTGAGTCATGGAGGAGGGTCTATAGCTGGCTATAACTTGGATGAGTGTCTTGCCAACCATCAGCTGCACCTAGAGTAATTCCAGTGTGTCATACTGGTAAACCAGTCTGAAGGTGTGCCTGTCCTTAAAGAAGATAGAGACTCCACCAACCTTAGTCTTCCCAACCTCATTTTGGGTCAGAATGTGTGGAATGGGGTATAGTCTGGTAAGGCAGGGGTGTTCTTCGCAGCCCTGAACCAAGTTTCTGTGACCACACAGATATTGGCATCTTCCAGTATGAGGAGAGCCTCCACTGAGTGCATTTTTAGGTTACAGCTCCTAGCGTTAAGCAGCATGACCTTCAATTTTATTTTTGATGGATCTTTTATGTTGGAAGATTTGTCTTTGGGACATAGCCTAAAAAAGGCACAATGGGGGAGGCAAGAGCCTTGGTCAAGATCTAGAAACCAAGGATGACAGGTGGAGGCCATCTCTGGCAAAGCATCGAGGCCTGTCAACCATGTCATCCTAGGCAGACAGATACTGGATCCCCTTGGAAAAACACCAGAAACTAAGCACCAATAATGACAAAACTGCCCAATTCAGAACATTTCCGTCATAAAATTCTACTCAAACTTCTACAGTCCACCAGTATCAGTAAATATGCACAATCGCTGCAGAAGTAAAAGTCATCTAAATAATTCCATCCACATTAAAGAGATCTGTAACTAATAAAGAGGTTGCTGCTAGCAAACAACTTTATATTTCATTGTTTCATCTACAAATAAAGTGCCTGTTGCCATTGAGGAATAAATTGCCTATGTTACATTACAAAAATGATAAGCTAGTAATATTGCAATAGGGAATGCATGTCAAACTGATAACAGGTTCATTGTTACTAGGTATCTCCACCAAAGAGGGCATTCTCAGGACTGCAGCATCCACCCCCTTTAAAAGTACAACACAGTACAGTATCAGCAATGTATTTATATACTGCGGGAGTAGAACCCACAGCCTTCTGCATGAAAAGCAAGTACACTACTTGTTGTGCTATTAGCAATACATGCAGAGACAGCATAAGCAGCATTAAACTTCTCTTCAAGCTCTTAGCTCCTTGTAAAATTCGCTTTGCCAAAAGTACTAATTATAGGAGACTCAATTGTGAGGCACACTGATGTCCCACTCATTAGGATGAGCAAGGAGAAGGTGACAGTCAGTTGTCTATCAGGTGCCAGGATCTGCCACCTAACACATGCACTCAGGTCACTCCACAACAAGTACAAATATGAATCAGTCATTGTCTGTATGGGTGTGAATGACCTGAGACATACCTCCCTGGACAACATGAAATGAGATGCAATGGAACTCTCAGATTATCTGGCTCAGGCAGGTATGACTGTAGCCCTGAGCAGTATTCTACTGTCACCCAGAATGATACCACAGTACAAGCAGAAAATGATTGACTTCAACAATTGGCTTAGATTCTGGTGTCATTCTAAGAGGATCCAGTATCTGTCTGCCTGGGATGACATGATCGACAGACCTCAATTCTTTGCCAGAGATGGCCTGCATCTGTCACCCCTGGGATTCTGGGTACTGGCTAAGACTCTTGCCACCCCTATAGTGCCTTTTTTAGGTAGTGTTCCAAAGACCAAAATTCCACTGTAACATCTACAAACAAATGCAATTTGAGGGTCATGCTGCTCAGCACTAGAAGTCCAAATCTGAAGGTGCACTCACTCAAAGCTCTCCACAAAATGAAGAATGTCAACATCTGTGCTGTAACAGAGACCTGGTTTAAAGAGGCAGAAAGCACCCCCCCCCCACTCCCAGGCTACAACTCATTCCATACCTTTCAGCCCTAGAATACATCCGGAAGCTCCAAAGGCAGTGGTGTCTCCATATTCTTTAAGGATACGCACACCTCTAGACTGGTAGCCCAGCATAATGCAGCCAAGATACTTCAGGTACAATTAACACTGGGTAAGATGGCAATACAAGTCATAGTCTGCTACAGAACCCCAAACATGTCCCTAGACTCTCACTCCAAGTTCCTAAGCACCCTGGAGTCTATCAAAGTCCAACCCAATACTCTCATATTGGGTGACTTCAACTACCCATCCATCAACTGGAAAAACTATTCAAGTACCAATGTACAGGCCCAACTCTTTCTGAGAAATGATAGCACATAATACATTCGTTACACCTGTAGATGTTTTAAGTGTTCCCCTTGATAATACTACCACTATTCCCTGTGGAATGTATAGTGTGTGATAATATAGTTAGGTCTTTTGAAACAATTAATGGAATAAGTTTCAATTCCATTTCATCTTACATCTGTACTTCTAAAGGTGTTGTTTATGCCCTTTCTTGTTCCTGTGGTCTTTTTTATATAAGGGAAACTAAAACAGTTTTTAAGGTTCGACTACAGGAACATATCAGGGACATTAAAAATAAAATTATGATAGCCCTGTGTCTATGCATTTTACCTTGTTCCATAGAGGGGTTATAGTTGTTTAAAAACATGTATATTAGAACAAGTTATTTCTAAAGATGCTGTGTTATTAAAGAATAAATGATTATATAAAGAAACTCTCTTTATTCTTAAGTTCAATACTCTGTCTCCATATGGTCTGAATAAGGAATTTCATTTACGAGTATTCTTATAATTGCTTAAACCTTATAGGTTAATTGTTTAATTGTTTTAATTATGTTCGCTATTTATACTCTGTATTTTCTAAACTATGTATTAACTCTTGAAAGGCTGTGTTGCCGAGCACTGAGTTTTTTTTTATTAAATTGCTTGAGTACAAGCATGTAGTGTGGTTCATACTGGTCTAGTAGTTTTCATGAGTTGACTGTTGTGTGTTTTTTTGGTCTTTGATACCATTCCCCACTAAGGTATCATTGATAAACTCAGCAAACTAGGCATCAACCCTTACATCACTAGGTGGGCTGCAAACTGGCTCTGAGACAGGACCCACAAAGTGAAAGTTGCAGATTCCAAGTCAGACTGTCAACGAGTCATGAGTGGAGTCCCACAGGGCTCAGTTCTGGGCTATCTCCTGTTTGGCATCTACTTCTCAGAAGTCCAAGCCAACACATAAGGACTCTGGCTGACCAAGTTCACTGATGACCACAAGTTAGGAGTCATTATCAACTCATCAAGTGATGCAGACATCCTACAAAAGGACCTCTCTGAGACCAATGACTGGTGTTGGAACCATGGCCTGAAGCTTAATGCCAAAACATGTTATTCCCTTTAGAAAAAACTCAGTTCCCACAAATTACCATGTTGATGGAAGCCCACTGAACACTGAAGGGACCATAAGAGAACTGGGCACCTAGGTCAACATCCACCTCATCTTTGACCACCACATTGCCACTGTGGTCAGAAAGTCCTTCTACCTGACACAGCTTATAACCAAAGGTTTTGCATCCAGGAAGGAAGAAAGAGGCCATCATCCCTCTCTACTCATCCCTCATTAGACCAGTCATCAAATAGAATGCCCCATGTCAAGACTGGTAGAAATGGGTGAAGGCTGCCAGCCTAGCCAGATAGAATTTTATACATAATTCTATCATTTGTAAATATGAATGTGAATCACAGGCTTGTTGTCTTAAATGAAAAAAATGCTGTTGCAAAAATATGGCAACAGTGATCTCTAATCACCCAGTAAAAGCATTTTGTGATCCTTTGATCTAAAGTCGGCTCCAATCTGGCTAGATGAAGGCTTCCTGCCTATTGTTTTAAGGCTAAAGTTAATGACCAGAATTTACATGTGGAATGTCCTTTATTGCTCTAAGTGTAAAAGAATGGAAATGCAGTTTCTGTCAGCCTGGGAACACCAGGAAAGTGTAAAAAAATGATGTAATAGGGAATGATTTTGATAGTGCCATACCCTGTGCATGTGCAGCTACATGCTGTCAGGCTTGGAGAGAAGCATGTAGGTCTGGTAGCCTGGGGGAGACCCAGACAGACTGCATATTTGCAGCCTAGACTGCTGAGGTGGTTACTTCAGGGAGTGATCTACGCTGTAGCAGTGAGACTGAAGGTGAGCCACAGCTGCTTGTGGGTATTGATGGTCCCTTGGACAAAGTGACTGCAAAGCTAGAGGTGAGCAGTAGTACCCAAGCTGACAGTGAGGCACCACTGTCAGAGGATGCCAGACTTCCTGTGGAAGGGGAGCTGGGAAGGGTTACAAGGAGAGAGGTGAGACAGGCTCAGCTATCAGACCCTACATTGCAAGGCCTGAGGCAGGTAGCTAGGGAGGCACCTGATTCTCAAGGAAAGGGGGGATCTGTATACTGGGACAGAGAGTGGACCCCTGAGGGAGGGCTAGAAGGTGAGAGAGTACAGCAGTTGGTAGTGCCTAGAGTCTGCCATCTGGTGCTTCTAGCCATAGCCAATGATATTCCCTTTGCAGGTCATATGGGCATAAAACGTACAAAGAGGCATATAATGCAGAACTTCTATTGGCCTGGAATTTCCAGTGATGTAACAGGGCACTGCAGGACCTGTGAAAAGTGCCAAAAGGTAGGCAAGGCAGGAGACAAGGTGAGAGCTCCTTTGATGCCTTTGCCTGTGACTGCGGAGCCATTTCTGAGGGTAGCTATGGATATTGTGGGTCCTCTGAGCACCCCAAGTTCCACAGGGAAAAAGTATATCCTAGTTGTAGTGGATTATGCTACACAATACCCAGGCAGTGGCTTTGTCCTCCATTGAGGCAGAGAAGGTGGCAAATGCTTTGTTAGAGATTTTCAGCAGGTTAGGTTTCCCAAAAGAAATACTGACTGACAGAGGTGCCAATTTCATGTCAGACCTGCTAGCTTGTCTGTGGAAGTCCTGTGGGATGAAGCCCATGAAGACCACCCCCTACCACCCCAGACTAATGGGCTTGTTGAGAGGTTAAACTCTACAATCAAGTCCATGCTACGGGCATTTGCAGATCAGTTTAAGAGGGAGTGGGACAAATATTTGCTGCATCTGTTGTTTGCTTACAGAGAGGTTCCCCAGGAATCCACAGGTTTTTCACCCTTTAAATTGTTGTATGTACATAGGGTGAGGGGACCTCTATATTTAATTCAAGATGAGTGGGAAGGTGAGGGTGAGTCTCACAAGGAGTCTGTTGTGGCATATGTCCTAAACCTCAGACAAGGTTCAGGGAACTCATGGGCTTGGCCCAGGAAAACCTGGCAGAAGCCCAACAACACTACTACACAATCCTGACAGTCTGTCAACAATTGCCAGAAATACACAGTCCTCTCAGCTGCATAGAGGCCCATAGAACATCCAGGCCTTGTCCTCATATATAAGGCCTCCTACACATAACATGTCTGGCAGTCTGATACATCACTTGGATGATATCAGGAATGAAGTCGCTATATAATGTTATAAGATACCTATCCACCTCTTACAGTATGACATCTGGACAAAGCCTGACATACTTGGGGGCAGAGGCCCAAACACAGGGGCATTATTGACATATTGCTGTCACAAACTGAGAAAGTTGCTAGTGTAACAGGGTTGTTGTAACATATCTGTTTTGAGGATATGAAGTCAGAAACAGACACGGATATTACCATTTACTGATTGCAATCCTCAGAGTATGCTACTGAATTTTCAGGGCCAAAAAATGTGTGGGTAACACACCAAATATAAAAGTCAAAACTCTGGCCACTCTGCAGATATCCTTACAGTTGTGCATTATGTCAATCACATAACACTATCAGACTTTAATGCACACAGAGCAGCCATATCCATACAAACCCTGTCAAATTAGCATTACTTCAACTGTATAACAGGAATACTTAAATTCTGTCATTATGTCTGGAACATTCTCCCCGAGTTTGTTGGGCTGTCTCCACAGTGTTTGTTGCAGGAGGTCCATGATGTCCTTCTCACAGGCAAGTAAAAAGGGTGACACCCACATGACGTACTCAGTTATAGTAGTGTGTTTCCATGCTATTGTGTATGGGAATGATACCACAGCTGTTCTACATGCAATTAGAAAGTGGGGGACTCCAACTGATGCACAGTCCATGAGCTTCTCATGAACATTACCTACAAAAGGCAAGCTGCTGCCTATACAAAACAGATGTATATCCTACATCTGTCTCAGAGAGAGAGAGAGAAGGAAAAAGGGAGAGAGAGAGAGAGAGAGAGAGAGACAAACAAACAGACAGAACGACAGACACACACATACACTGAAACTGATGGATTATACCAACTTAACTGACAAAAAAACACAGGTATGTCAAACAATTAAGCATGAAATGGAATGTACTGGATGTATGGAAATGTGAAAAACAGGAAGTTCAAACAATATTATGTCTCAACAACACATGCTGTACTGATATATTGCTGAGCAGAACCTATGGTTATAGAAACTGTGTCTGTCTGCAGTGACATAGAACACAGCTCAGTGCCCTGAGTCACCCCAGGAAAGGATGATTCACATATGACCACTTGTAGCATAATACTGACTGTGACACTGATAGGCCACACCCAGTGCAAATCTTACCATCATTAACTCTGCTACATCCAGCTCTGACTTGTGCCTCTTTTTTCAATGCCAATGTCTCCAACACATATAACATAGCTGGTCTCACTACCCTCTTATAAACCTTCCCTATCACTCATAATGGTACTCGTCTGTCACAAATCACACCTGACACTCATCTCCACCACCCACATTCTGTCCATACTCTCACCTTGACCTTTCCCCCACACTCGCCATTACTCTGAACTGTTGTTCCCAAGTGTTTACACCTATCCACCTTTGAAAACTGTACTCCCTGCATCCTTACCATTCCTCTATCCTCCCCTCCCATTCACACACATATATTTCATCTTAGTCCTGCTGACCATCATTCTGCCCCTCTATAGACCATACCTCCACCTCTCCAGGTCTCCTCAACCTGTTCCATACTCATACTACAGACCACAATGTCATCTGCAAACAGCACAGTCTAGGGGGACTCCTGTCTGATCATGTCTGTCAACCTGTCCATTGCCACTGCAAATAGGAAAGGGCTCATAGCTGATCCCTGATGTACTCCCACCTCCACCTTAAACACACTTGTCACTCCCAATGCGACTCACTGCTGTCACACTAGCCTTGTACATATCCTGTAGCATTCTTACAGATTCCTCCACCACTCTTGACCACCTCATACAATACTACAACTCCTCACTAGGCATTCTGTCATATGCTGTCTCTCTAAGTCCACAAAGACACAACACAGCTACTTCTGACCTTCCCCATCAACAGTCTCAGAGCAAACATTGCATCTGTGCTGCTCTTTCCTGGCATGAAACCATACTGCTGATCAGTAGTCCTCACCTCCCTTCTTAACCTAGCTTCCACTACCCTTTGCCATTACCTCATGCTGTGACTGATCAATGTTATCCCTCTGTAGTTAGTACAGCTCTGCATACCTCCCTTATTCTCATAATCACCCCTCACACATCCTCTCACTTTCCATGATTACAGTAAACAATCTGGTTAAAAAGACCAATGCCATTTGTCCTAAACACCTCCATGCTTCCACAGGTATGTCATCTGGACCAATAGCCTTTCCATTCTTAAACCTCTTCATAGCTATCCTTACTTCCACCTTGATAATCTGTTGCATGTCCTGATTCACCATACCCACATCATCCAACCTTCTCAGTCTCTCATTCTCTTCATTCAACAGCCCATCAAAGTATTGTTTCCACCTGCTCAACACACTCTCCTCGATTGTGAGTACACTTCCACCATTATCCTTTCTCGGCCTTATTTGCTGCACATCCTTCCTAGCTACATGCCTCTGTCAAGCCAATTGGTACAGATACTTTTTTTCTTTCTTGGTTTCCAATCTTACATACAAACCTTCAGATGCCCCATCCTCAGCCTTTGCCACCACTCTGTTTGCCATGCAACCGATCTCCCTTTACACCTGTCTACTTTCTTCATCTGCCTGATAATTCCACTTCTCCTTGGCCAACCTCTTTCTCTGTATACTCACCTGTACTTCCTCATGCCACCACCAGGTCTCCTTGTCCTCATTCCTCTGTGCAGATATCACACCAAGCCCCATTCTACTCATCTCCCTTACTAGCTCGGATGTAGTTACCCAAATATTTGCTGACTCTTCACTGTCACCCACTGCCTGTCTTAACTCTTCCTTGAACTTAATCTCACAATCACCCTTTCTCAGTATCCACCATTTGATCTGTGGTGCTGCCCTCACACTCCACCTATCTTCTTGATCATCAACTTCATCCCACAGACCAACCTTCTATGCTGCCTAACTACACTTTCCCCTGTCACCACTTTACAGTTAACAATCCCCTTCAAACAGGCCCACCTGCATAGGATATAATCCACCGGTGTACATCTTCCTCCACTCTTGTATGTCACTCTATGCCCCTCAGTCTTGTAAAATGACATATTTACCACACCCATGTCCAACCTCTGTTGCAAACTCCACCACCATCTCACCTTCTGCATTCCTTTGCTTAACACCATACCTCTTCATCACTTCTGCACCCCCTCTGCCCCCTTCACCAACATGCCCACTGAAATCTGCTCCAATCACCACTTACTCACCCTTGCGCACACTCATCACCACTTCATCGAACCACACCAAAGTACATCTGTCTCATCCATCAAACAAGCAATTAGCGGAGCATATGCACTAACAACTGTCAACATTACACCATCAATTCCCAGCGTCCTAAACATCACTCTACTCAACATTCTTATCACCTCCACAAACACTCTTGGCATAATGTTTCTTCTGGTTAACCCCTACACCAGTTCCCATACCATACACACCATGATAGAACTATTTGTACCCGACTCCGATACACACAGCTGTGCACCCCTTCCAACTGGTCTCTGGCAAACACAATATATCCACTTTTCCTCTATCCAGTATATCAACTAGTTCTGTCCTCATACCAGTCATACTCACAACATTAACAGTTCCTACCCTCACTACCACACACCTAACCTTTCACCTCTCTGCCTGCCATATGAGCATCAGACATCCTCCAGGGTATGTCTGTGAATGCAAAGGCTACTGCACTATCAAATGACATATGCGTGTTACAGCAATATGAAGAAAGTGTCACTAATTGTTGCCCAGGTATGTCTGGTGTCCTCCAGATGTCCTGCCCTAACAGGTTGACATGACTGACTGAGCAGCAGGACTGTAATTACAGTGTGCCATACTGACATAGAACATAAATGTATGGCAGGTATTACCTCTGTATATGTATGTATGGGTAGGTGTACCCGGCTGCCACATAACAACTGACATGGGATGCAAGATGTCAGGTAAATAAGCTGTACATGTTGTACACATGTGTAACCTTAGTTTCCGAGCATCCAAAAGAGTTACACCTCTACAGCTACTGGTGGTGTCATTGCCCTGACACAGACATGGGTAGTATAATAAGCATGAGTATCACACTGAAAGTGTAGAGGTGGCCAACTGTGTTTTGACCCTGTGTCCATGCCTACTACAAATAGATATATGACCACCCACATAGCTGTATGGCCTCAGCAATACCTTACTTGTAAAACCTGTCTCCACCAAAGAAGAGTAACCCCTTTGCTCGACAGCAGCAATGCACAAAGCACATAATGTGATGCTATATTGGTTGCACAGGGCAAAGTATGAGAAGGCAGCAACTGGGCAGCATGTCAGCCTTTGTCTGAATGAGCATATTATGTTACAGGTGGATAACTGTAAGGCTAATTATGAGTACAAATTGGACACACCCACTAAGGGCAATCACAAGGCCATCTTCACAGATGTCTGCAGTCTCAGAGGCACCAACCCACCCCATCCTGTAATGGTGGTCAATCACAGCACATACACACACCATGGCTACAGCCAACCTGCTGCAGACAGGTTTAGGGCAAACATCACCCCCCTGGATTACCATCAGTATAGGTGGATATGCACAGCCATGCACCCCTCCCCTCATCATCATGGATCAGGTGCAAACTGCCTAATCAAAGTTGACAAAAGCAAGTCCCCTTGGGGCCTAATAACATTCCTGTCTGCATCCTACATGAACCCAGGCATATGCTTCCATTACACACTGTGGGAAAGCAAAGCCTGAGCACCATTGACATCCCATCTGCAAGGAACACGGCCACTGTCATCCTTTGACACAAATGTGAATGATGAATGGTGGTTTATGCAATTTACTGGCCCTCATTGGGGGGAACATGACATATCAGGACCAGGAGTACAATGCATGTTCATACAGTGCTGCCAGATAGGTACAGGGGTATGATGTGTTTGTAAGTGGTGGCTAATGATATTCCATATTCATGTGCTGGCTCTGTAAAGAACACTGGACAATGTCTGAGGTCCTGTGATGTGTTTCCCTGTGTATGTCATTCAGGTCCCATGCGGCGGCAACCACCTCACACCGATGCGGAGACAGCAGCCATCACAGAAGCTGTAATCTTAAACTATGTCATCCTTTTAGGCCGTAGCCAGCAAAATTTGCAGGAGCAGACTGCCCTGTGGAATGAGATCATCCATAGAGTGAACATCTTCGGCCACCATGAATGCACATACAATCAGGTCAGGCATAGAGCAACTGACCTGATATGTCGTGCCTGGCAAGGGGCTGCTGCTGTATTGAGGGACAGTACTGCTACCAGTGTGGGGCCAGCCACACAGGCCTCCTTATGGTGATAGAGGAGTTCCTTGCCAACCTTGGGGTAGCCCCCATACAAACTCAAACATGGGAAACAGCAGTTGTGGAGGTTGGTGGCCCCCAGGCAACAGGCAAGGAGCATCCAGGTAAGGCCAAAGTGCACATCAATGTAATGAGATAGCATTTAAACTGTCTTCTACAGAGTCTCTAAATGTATATGTCAGTGCAAAATGGATTAGTGGGTGGGGTGTAGTAATGCCTACAAGTGCACATCTATGGTGAAGGACAGCAAATTGTGTAATATCATATTGTGTACGGTACCTGTGCAGAAACATAACGTTCATCTTGTACCAATGCCTAATGTGAATCTGCTGACAATACCTCTCCCTCACAACTACATAGGTGCCTCTGTTCTGTGCATGGGACAGCAGCCTGAACCAAGTAAGTATGGGTTTTCCTGTTGTGACTAACCAGTACCCCAGGCATGCTAAAGTTAATGCATGTGACTATGCACACAACTATTACACTCACACATCTGACAATATCTGCATGTTCACCTGTGGTGGTGTTTACTGGATTGACTCATGGTGGTCATGACAGGGGCCTATTTGCAGGAGATGTCACATATCTGTAGCATACCTCACAACCTGTCATTGCACTACATCTGGATAAAGACTGACAAAATGGAGGGACAAAGGCCCAAAACTAGGGTCATATTGTAGAAATTATTGGTATACAGTGCATATAAATGGTGTACACACCTGTTAGAATGCCAGGTATGTGTGATATACAAAAATGAGAGCACAATAGACAAGTTTAAAATACTGCTAACCTTTCATGTAACCTATAACCTGTGCAATTCAATTGTAAAGCAAATAAATCTGTTAGGGGAACAATATTGGCACATAACATTAGTACAACAACCTAGATGCATATGTGTGCACAGGCTGAATCTAATACTGTGTTGATGCAGCTTTCGATATAACTACAACAGTACATCTTCATAGGTTCATAGGTTCATAGGTTCATACTAGGCTATCTGCCCAAGGGCATTTATAAGCCTAGCCCATAGTTATGTGGCTTTCGCCACCCCTTTAGTTTGAATAAAAACTATGCCTATCATTTTGCTGTGCCTCTGTCAAGCAGTGACGCTGAAGTAATCCCTGGGGTATATCTGCAATCTCCCATCCATTGGTCAAGATTCCTTATTAGGTACACACCTGCCATCAATTACATAGACTCTTTGATTAACAGCAAATAATGATCAGCTGTCCTACCAGGATTATCCTAAAATATACCCAGTTGCCTCCTACAGCAAAAGCCATACTTCACATAGAGCTGATGAAGTTGCTAAGCAACCACATGTTTGAGATGTATCAGCCTGGAAAAGGGTACCAAAACATTTCCACAGCATTGCACATACCATGGAACACAGTGCAGACAGTCATCAAAAGGTGGTGAAAATATGGAGTTACAATGACATTTTGAAGGAGTGGACATCTCACCAAAGTCCATGAGAATACAAGACCAAAACTGGCCAGGGAGGCTGCCAGGAGCCCTACAGCAACAGTGAAGGAGTAGAAGGACTCTCCGGCAAGTACTGGGTGTGTACTACATGTCACAACAATCTTCCATGGTCTCCATATGTCCTGTCTATAGGGTAGGGTTGGAAGATGTCAGAAGTTCCTCACGCCAAACAATATCCAGGCCTGGTGAAAGTCTGAAAAATATACATCAGGTCTCCAAAATGCAAGTGGGAAAATGTGTTATGGCAATATGGGACCATGGTTGAACTCTTTGGCTCCAATCCTGACATGTGTGTTTGGCGCAATATCACCACTGCACATCACCACAGCAACACCACCCCCACAGTAAAGCATGTTGATGGCAGTGTCCTGCTTTGCGGTCACTGTTCACAAGATGGAACTGGGGCTGTAACCAAGTTAGAAGTGATTATGAACAGTTCCAAACACTGGTCCTTTGTGGCTCCAAAATGTTCTGGTGTCTGCCACATAGCTGTGGATAGTGAGGAATTCCACCATTCCACACAACGACGGCCCAGACCATACAGCCATATCTACAAAAGGATGGCTTCACCAGAGCACATACAATGTTCTTCCCTGGCCGAGTCAGAGTCCACAACTACGTCCAATAGGATATATGCAGGGTGACCTGAAGAGGACAGTGCACAGGGTATGCATTTGCAATCTGACATAGTTGGAGGTGTTTTGCAAGGGAGAGTGTGCAAACACTGGCAAGTCAAGATGTGCCATGCTGTTCCTTCCCAAGAGGACTGTTTGGTGTAATTAAATCAAAAGGTGCTTTAACAGGGTATTACTTTAAAGGTGTGCACACTCATGCAACCAGACTATTGTACCTATTTCAGTTACAGAACCACTACGAGATGGATACAATTTATTTTAGCATTTTCGTCAGTTGTGAACTATGACTTCTTCAGAATAGTGTACAATAAAATAAATGAAACATATTTAACCCCAACCTAAACTTAATTAATTAATTAAATATACAACAATTAACATTTAAAGTGCCAACACTCATATCCAAAATAAAACATATAATACAATATATCATGTAACACAACAGCCTATCATTCTGTTGTGATATACTTATAAAATCTTCTTAAACTTCTATCCTAAGTAATTAATAAAACAATAAAATAGTAACCCTAAACTATCTTACGAAGGAGGAATTATAAATAAAACTCAGACTTTAGTTTTTAATAACTAACTAATGATATGACCTCATTTAAACCTTGGGGACTGACAGAATTGACCCTCAATTGCCACAACAATTCTTTATACTCTAAAAATGTATCACTGGGTCCCCCTCTTTCATCAATTCCTACATGTTCTAGTGCAAAGAATTTAAAGTTGTGTTCGGGAAACTGAATGAGATGTTTTGCCAGGGCATTTTTATTGTTACCCCTCCCTATATCATAGGTGTGCTGATAGATGTGTGTTCTAAAGGCATTTTTAGTTTTCCCTATATAATATCTTTTACAAACCTGGCACAGAGCAACATAGACCACATTCTTGGTACCACAATTGCTCTTGTGCCAGGATCGTACAACCCCATGGGAAGATATTTTAACCCTGTCACCTTCTAATATAAACCTGCATTGGGAGCAATGACCACACTTCCTAGTAAATCCACTCTGTTGGATACTCATTTCACTCTTTTTATATTCTAGCATATTTTTATACTGGTACCTTTTTTATATACCACTTTAGGTTTGTCTCCTATTTTACTCACGACTTGTTCATCATTTTTTAATAAAATCAATTTTTGTACAAAATTTCTCTAAGCTCCGAAAACTGGGAGGTCAAGGTCAATGCTCACCCAAAAGAACTTTGGTTATTGTTAGAGACACTACTTCTGTCAAGAATATCCCTTTATAATTCAGGTTGTGGGTCTACCCACACACCCAAACCCAAAAGTGGATAAAAGTATCCTATTTCCCATTACTGAGTGACTTCTTGTAATATTGGATCCAAAAATTCTTGTGGATACCCTCTCTTACTCAACATACTAAATAAGACATCCCTTTCATAATAAAACATGTTAATCTCACTGATCATTCTTGCTAGTCTAACCCCCTGTTCCTTTACTAGTGACTTTTTCTGATGTGTGGGGTGGCAGCTTTCAAAATGAAGTAGTGTGTTCGAGTAAGTGGGTTTTCTAAAGATGGTTGAAGTAAATTTCTTCATCTGCCTATTTTTGTTGATCCAGATAACCAAATAGTTTATATACTCCCTATTAGTTTCCATCGTAAATTGTAAGAAACTAGTACTGATGTTCAAATAGTTGAAAAAATCTTGTAACTGATCCTGGTCCCCTCCCCACAAAATGAGGATGTCATCTAGGTACCTGCCATAAAACTGACATAGCTTAAACTCTTCAGTAACAAAAACCTTGGTCACCTCCCATTGTGTGAGCACAATACTGGCAAACATGGGGGCACAAGCTGCCCCCATGGTGACTCCTGAAATTTGTCTGAAAAGTTGATCTTCAAACAAGATAAAATTATTTTCTAGAACTAACTCCATTAGAGTCCTAAAGGCATTCAGTGATGTGAATGCTGGGTATTGTTACATAAAAAAATCATAAAACAGTTCTAACCCCTCTGAATGTGGGATAACATTAAATAAATATTTCACATCAATGGTCACCCACATACTATCATCGCTGTATAAGTCCTGCTTGATTTTTCTAAGACAATCCCATGAATCTTTAATAATATGGGAAAATTTTGTCTAACATTTTTTTAATTGATAGTCCAAAAATTTAGCTATAGCCAAGGTCTTGGATGCTTTTGCATCCCCAATTGGTTTTAAGGGGGGTTGGTGGTGTCCTTGTGTATCTTCAGGATCCCAAAAATTGTAGGGATCCTTGGATTTGTATGTGCCATAAATTCATACTCATTTTTTTGTATCTGATCATTCATCAATAATTCATACAAGGTGACGTCAATTTTTCTATAAGCTATATTTAGCTCATTGACTGACACTTGTTCGTAACCGTCACCATATAAATGGCTCAACATACTATCCACGTATCTTTGCTGGTCCATCACCACCAATCCTCCCCCTTTGTCTGGCTTCATAACTCGGATGGACTTGTCATTACAAATACTTAATAATAAGTTGCTCTCTGCTACTATTAAGTTACTACTCTCTCTAATGGTTTTATTCTTTTTGCATATAGTTCTTATATCGTTAGTACACATCATGTCAAAAAGCTGTAGTGAGGGGTGTAGGGGTGGGTTATAAACACTAGTCTTTTTGCACTGTGAATTATGTTGCTCACTAAAATTATTATTCAAAACCACATTTAGGTTAAGTTTCCTAATATATGCCATAAAATCAACTAGTGTTTTTTCAACATTGGCCTTTTTTGTAGGAACAAAATTGAGGCCTCTTTGAAATAGATTCACTCATTCCTCAGTGACATGGGCACTGCTTAAATTAAATATTTTAAAATCCCTGTGTTGATTAAGGACTATCTCACAGTTGCCTGAATCCGTCTCGATTATGACACCATGTTGCTCTACCAGTTCCCACTGTTCCCTCTACCTCTCCCCCCCGCCCTTGTCCCATATGTCCCTCTACCCTGTCCCTGTCCATTCCAGGGATTCCTGGGACAAGATTGATTGCTGTTGAAATTGTTCTGTTGATTCCTGACCCTTTCAGATCTTCTGGGGGCTACTCCTAAAAGGACATTGTCGTAATTACCATCATTAATATTGACATGATTATTGTGAAAACCATGTGTATCTACTAAATCCTCTCCCTCATAAAAAGATTCTTCCTCAATCATTTCAACCAATCCAGGATTATTAACATAACTACTTTTGGCAGGGGATAAGTCTGTCCCAACTCATATTGTTTCCTATCTCTTTCCAGTTTCTTACTTTTTTTGTCTTTGATGTTGGATATAATCTTATCCGTATTTACAAAAATAGCCTTATATTAATTATTTTTCATCACAAAACACAAATCATGTTTAATTTCCTCATCCAATCTACTAACAGTATCTTTTAAAAAAATTAAACTTTTTCTCGTTATCCTTCAATAATAGCTCTAATAGATCACAACTATGTCTATTAAACAAGTTTAACAAGTCTTTATGCATTGCATTTCGAGTCTTTAACTAGGCCATTAGGAAACTTCCAGCACCTAAGGCCCTTGGGAATTTGTTCACATTTCAGCCATTCCCTTAAGTACTGACTTTCCACTTGTAATTTCTTTAATTTCAGTACATCATGTTCTAAAATCTTTAATTTTTGATCAACAGTACCTTGCACTACGAGCGTCGTTAAAAAATCAAATTCGCCCTGTCCACCTCTGTTAATCCAATCTAGTAAATCAAATCCAGATTGCGTTGAAATGCTATGGCTGGGGAAACATCCCCAAATTTGTCCGTTGTTAAATATGTTGTTTTCAGCATTTTCTGTGCGCTGACTGCCAATGTTAGGACTCTGCTGCCCTGGGGGAATACTCACCATTGTTTCTAATGACAAAGACCTGCCTCCTTCTCTCTGGGGCCCATAGGTTGTCGGGGAGGAGTTCATTCTCCTTCCAAGGCCAATAACTTGTTCCATCAGCACTCCGATAAGTGCTGTCAAGTTCCCAATGGCTTTAACCAACTCATTCGAGGAACTCCCAGCACCAGTAGTGCTCTCCACCCCAGGTTCCATAAACTACAATTGCTTCACACCAAAAAACAAAAAAAAAACAAAGGCACAGAACCACTAAGAGCTGGATACAATTTATTTTAGCGCTTTCGTCACTTGTGAACCGTGACTTCTTCAGAATAGTGTACAATAAAACAAATGAAACATATTTAACCCCAACCTAAACTTAATTAATTAATTAAATATACAATTAACATTTAAAGTGCCAACGCTCATATCCAAAATAAAACATATAATACAATATATCATGTAACACAACATCCTATCATTCTATTGTGATATACTTATAAAATCTTCTTAAACTTCTATCCTAAGTATTCAATAAAACAATAAAATAGTAACCCTAAAATATCTTACGAAGGAGGAATTATAAATAAAACGCAGACTTTAATTTTTAATAACTAACTAATGATATGACCTCATTTAAACCTGGGGGATTGACAGCATTGACCCTCAATTGCCACAACAATTATGTAACAGGTATGTTGAGCCATTTATGGTTATGAACAAGTGTCAATCAATGAGCTAAATATAGCTTATAGAAAAATTGATGTCACCTTGTATGAATTATTGATGAATGATCAGATACAAAAAAATGAGTATAAATTTATAGCACAGACTAATCCAAGGATCCCTACAATTTCTGGGATCCTGAAGATCCACAAGAACACCAACAACCCCCCCCTTAAGACCAATTGTGGATGCAAAAGCATCCAAGACCTTGACTATAGCTAAATTTTTGGACTATCAATTAAAAAAATGTTTGACAAAATGTTCCCATATTATTGAAGATTCATAGGATTGTCTTAGAAAAATTAAATGATTGTATGTGGGTGACCACTGATGTGAAAAATGTATTTAATGTTATCCCACGTTTAGAGCGGTTAGAACTGTTTTATAATTTTTTATGTAACAATACCCAACATTCACATCACCGAATACTCACATTTAGAACTCTAATGGAGTTAGTCCTAGAATATAATTTTGTCTTGCTTGAAGGTCAACTTTTCAGACAAATTTCAGGAGTCGCCATGGGGGCAGCTTGTGCCCCCATGTTTACCAATATTGTGCTCACACAATGGGAGGTGACCAAGGTTTTTGTTACTGAAGAGTATAAGCTATGTCAATTTTATGACAGGTACCTAGACGACATCCTCATTTTGTGGGGAGGGGACCAGGATCAGTTACAAGATTTTTTCAACTATTTGAACATCAGTACTAGTTTCTTACAATTTACGATGGAAACTAATAGGGAGTATATAAACTATTTGGATATCCAGATCAACAAAAATACACAGATGAAGAAATTTGCTTCTACCATCTTTAGAAAACCCACTTACTCTAACACACTACGTCATTTTGAAAGCTGTCACCCCACATATCAGAAAAAGCCACTAGTAAAGGGACAGGGGGTTAGACTAGCAAGAATGATTAGTGAGATTAACATGTTTTATTATGAAAGGGATGTCTTATTTAGTATGTTGAGTAAGAGAGGGTATCCACAAGAATTTTTGGATCCAATATTATAAGAAGTCACTCAGAAAAGGGAAATAGGATACTTTTATCCACTTTTGGGTTTGGGTGTGTGGGTAGATCCACAACCTGAATTATAAAGGGATATTCTTGACAGAAGTAGTGTCTCTAACGATAACCAAAGTTCTTTTGGGTGAGCAGTGACCTTGACCTTTACCTCCCAGTTTTCGGTGCTTAGAGACATTTTGTACAAAAATTGTTTTTTATTAAAAAATGATGAACAAGTCGTGAGTAAAATAGGAGACAAACCTAAAGAGGTATATAAAAAAGGTACCAGTATAAAACTATGCTAGAATATAAAAAGAGTGAAATGAGTATCCAACAGAGTGGATTTACTAGGAAGTGTGGTCATTGCTCCCAATGCAGGTTTATATTAGAAGGTGACAGGGTTGAAATACCTTCCCATGGGGTTGTATGATGCTGGCACAAGAGCAATTGTGGTACCAAGAATGTGGTCTACGTTGCTTTGTGCCAGGTTTGTAAAAGATATTATATAGGGAAAACTAAAAATGCCTTTAGAACACGCATCTATCAGCACACCTATGATATAGGGAGGGGTAACAATAAAAATGCCCTGGCAAAACATCTCATTCAGTTTCCTGAACACAACTTTAAATTCTTTGTACTATAACATGTAGTAATTGATGAAAGAGGGGGACCCAGTGATACATTTTTAGAGTATAAAGAATTGTTGTGGCAAATGATGGTCAATGCTGTCAATCCCCCAGGTTTAAATGAGGTCATATCATCAGTTAGTTATTAAAAACTAAAGTCTGAGTTTTATTTATAATTCCTCCTTCGTAAGATATTTTAGGGTTACTATTTTATTGTTTTATTAAATACTTAGGATAGAAGTTTAAGAAGATTTTATAAGTATATCACAATAGAATGACAGGATGTTGTGTTACATGATATTTTGTATTATATCTTTTATTTTGGATAGGAGTGTTGGCACTTTAAATGTTAATTGTATATTTAATTAATTAATTAATTTTAGGCTGGGGCTTTATATGTTTCATTTGTTTTATTGTACACTATTCTGAAGAAGTCATAGTTCACAAGTGACGAAAGCACTAAAATAAATTGTATTCAGCTCATAGTGGTTCTGTGCCTTTGGTTTTTCTTGGTTTTTGGTGTGAACCTATTTCAGTTACCAGATGTTGCCTGTAAATGATGTGTATGCTTTTCACTTGGATTGCACAGGTTATACATCATATGAAATCATGGTAATGTTATGACCTGATTTCTGAGGTCTAATGTGATATATCATGAAAACCTGGCATGTTAACAGGTGTGTGTACACTTACTATATCCGCTATAAGCTTGGGAAGTAGCTTGAGTAACCGGCTTTGCTTTAACATACATATACTACAGGTTATGCAGTCTGCACTTCAAATTAGGACATTACTTAGTGGCACCAATCCACAGGCCAACCCAGTAATGTATCAGACAAACACAAGAGTTATGAGGAACAGACCAAACATATGAGCCACACATGTAGACATCCAGCAAAGCCCTGTAAAGTCGAGGAGTATGTTCTGTAGGAGTTGCCACAGTGCTATACAGGTGAACAGCAATAATTTACATGTGTGCAGTGTGTACTAGGTGAAGGCCCATCATCTACTAACACCACTCACAAATCCCAGAGGTGTATATTAGTAATAATGGTAATTGGAAAGGACTGCACTGCATCATGCTGATGGCCCGTCCAGATTGTGTATGTTATTGTCTGACTGTGTGTCATGAATGCCCCCAGTCAGCTAATGTCAGGTCTGTGTAATGCCTTTGAGGCACTTCACCTGTGTGTGTGTGTGTGTGTGTGTGTGTGTGTGTGTGTGTGTGTGTGTGTGTGTGTGTGTGTGTGTGTGTGTGTGTGTTTGTGTGTGTGTGTGTGTGTACCAGTAAACCTTATAGAGGCAGTAGTAATTTCCATATGTTGTTCTTCCCTTACAGGTGGACATGGTGGCTGTGGTCCCTGCTCTGATACTAATGTCAGTGTCTCTGCAGAATGTGACCATGTTGATACTCATATTGAGGCAGAGGTGGGGTTGTCAGGGACTGATACTGTGCCATCTGTTAGCATCGCACTATTGTCAACCCCATCCCTGCACACAGTCACAATGCCCACACATACTTTGTCACCAGTGGCCACAGATAAAGGACAGTTGGTGGGTGGTGGCATGGAACAGGCCACTGTGGTGACTATGGCAAGTGAGGGTGCAGGTACTAGCCATAGTCAGAGTGCTGGTGAGGTCCAACACAGGCAGATAGGCAGGGGTGCTCAGAGGAGGATTGCAGCCTGTCATGCCCCTGTTGCAAGTGTCATGGCAGCAGTCACCAGATGCATGTTTTGGGCCATCAGGGTGGCACAGGCACTTAATGAACATAATACCAGACATATACGTAGGGTCATGGATTAGCATGTCCCTGGTGTCCGTGGCGATATGAACATGAACATATCAACATAACGCATCTGAGATACTTCAGGTGCAAATAACACTGGGTAAGACACCAATTCAGATCATAGCCTGCTATAGGTCCCCAACCATGTCCCAAGACTCACGCTCCACATTCCTAAACACCCTGGAGAATATTAGGGTCCAACCTAACACTCTCACACTGAGCAACTTCAACTACCCCTCCATTAACTGGGAAAACTACTCATGTACCAATATATTTGCCCAATGCTTCATGGAATTAATTAATTCCAATGCCCTGGACCAGCTCATTCTTACCTCTACTAGACGTAGCAACATCCTTGACCTGGCAATTACTAACATAGACGACTGTTGCTCTAGACCAATAGTCAACTCCTCCCTGGTTAGATATGACCACAAACTAATCATCTTGGAAATCCACATCCCTCCCACCCCCCCAAAGGTAACCACCATGAAAAACTTCTCCAAAGCTAACTTTGGGCTCCTAAAAACATAGGTGGCTAACTTCATGGTACCCATGCAAATGGAGAATAGTTGCATAACTGCCGGATCATACACCAACACACTGTACGAACATGTACACAAATGCATGGATCTCGCCATACCCAATAGAACCAAGATGCTCTCCTCCAAAAAAAGGAAGCCAATCTGGTGGTCCCCTGCCATAAACAAACTCTACAACAGAAGGAGGAAACTGATGCTGAATAAGGTAAAGTCCCAAGAATGGAAAAACTCCCCTTATTAGCCTCAACAAAAAGTTGAGATCCCTTATCAAATCCTCTAAAGCTAGCTATAAAAACAGAATTGCAGCAGATAGTAAAGGTGACCACAGTCTTCTATAGTTATGTAAAGAATCTCCATGGCAGTACCCAGATTTGCTCTGAGCTACTGCACAATGGCACCTCCTATACTGAGCCAACAGATATTGCCAATATACTGGCTGACAGATTCAGTGCCAACTTTACCCCTCTCTCCCCCACCAAAGGACCAATCACAATATCAGTAGATTGCCAGGCACCCAGTATTACTGCTGCACAGGTTAAAATACCACTGTTCAAGACCAAGAATACATCTTCTATGGGTCTTTACAATATCCCTGGCTGTGTTCTACAATAACTACAGAGTGAACTGGCACCTCCCACGTGTGCCCTGTTCAGTCCCAGGCTCACCTCAGGCTTTGTCCCTACTGAATGGTGCACTGCTGCAGTCATCTCTCTCCAAAAAGCAGGAGTGACTACAGACCCTGGGAACTATCGCCCCATTAGCCTGATGAGTCTGATATGCAAAGCTATGGAACGCATCATCATGGACCTAATAAACAAGGATATAGGGAATCACCAAACTCTGAATCCCACACAGTTTGGTTTTGTGAAAGGTAGATCATGCTTGTTCAACTTGGTCGACTTCTTTTGAGTCAGTCACCAGAGCTGTGGATGAAGGCAAGGTGGTTCATACAGCCTACCTTGATCTGGCCAAGGCCTTTGATATCATTCCCCACTCAGGAATCATAGAAAAACTCACTAAGCTAGACATCAACCTCTATATCACTAGGTGGGTTGCAAAATGGCTGTGAAAGTAGCTGACTCCAAGTCAAACTGAAGACCAGTCACGAGTGGGATCCCATAGGGTTCATTCCTGGGTCCTCTCCTGTTTGGTATCTACTTCTCTGAAGTCCAGGCCAACACGAAGGGACTCTGGCTGACAAAGTTCACATATGATTGCAAGTTGGGATCTATTATTAACTCACCAAGTGATGTTGACATCCTACAGAAAGGCCTCACTGAGACCAATGACTGCTGTCAGAACCATGGCCTTAAGCTCAGTGCCAAAAAATATGTTGTCATCCCCCCTGGGAAAAAACCCGGTCCCTTTGAATTACCACATTGATGGTAGTCCACTGAACACAGAAGGCGGTATAAGAGATCTGGGAACACAGGTTGACAGCAACCTCTTTTGACCACCACATTGCCACAGTGGTCAAAAAGTCCTTCTATGTGGCACATCTCATTGCAAAGGGTTTTGCATCCAGGAAGAAAGAAGTCTTTGTCTCCCTCTATTCTTCCATCATTAGGCCAATCATCGAGTACAATGCCCCATTTGGCATGTACCTCACTAGACACCTGCAACAACTGGAGAGGCCATAAAAGTACCTCACAAAGAGGATCTTAGGCCTTAAACACTTGGACAGACTAAAAAAACTCCAACTATTCTTTGTCTCATATCACCTACTTAGAGGGGATCTCTGCTTGACTTACAAAGTCATGTCTGACCCAGCTCTGCTAGAAATGCTACATCTAAAGAAATCCCAATCCCTCCACACCACATGGTCCAGAGACCTCAGCCTCATTTCCACAATCAGCAGAACCTGCTGGAGGGACAGGTTCATAACCCAGGGACTGCCCATGCTCTGGAATAGACTTCCCATACATGTCAAGCAGAGCACCTCACTGGCCCTCTTCAAGAGAAATCTTGATGAGTGGATGGGGAATAAAATATTTACCTCGGGGATCACTCCACTGGCTCTACTCTCAGAGGCACTGGGAACTAAGGTCAGGTGGCACGATGTCAGGGTAATTCTATGGGCTAGGCTTGTAAAGGCTCCACTGCCATTAGCCTTGTACACACCTATGAAACTATATACCTATGAACTTACTGCAGCCATCTGTGAGCATACTGGGGTCATGGATAGATGGTGGGGGGGGAGACATTGGCACTCCTCAACCATGGAACATCTGTGTTTGAGCATTTGGTGGATGCTGGCCAGCAGCCATGTGGCTGTAGGGCAGTACCACAATCAGCTAAGGGTCTATGTGGCCATGCACCATCACGTTCCCATGCTGGCAGTACCACCAGCACTACTGCAGGGGATGTGCTGTCCACACCACAATGCAGCACGCCATGGGCAAGTGATCCTGGCTGGTCCCAACTGGGACACAGATCCAGCAGGCAGCAGTCACCAGCAAGGAGTAGTATTGCATCTGGACTCGGCCCTGGTGGTGCCAGTGATACCCTTGGCAGGCCCAGTTCCCATGTCCATGGCCAGAGATGGTGAATTGTACACCCTGCCATGTACGGCCCACAGCTGTCCAAAATACACCTGTGTAGGGTGTCCACACACACACACACACACACACACACACACACACACACACACACACACACACACACACGCACACACACACACACACACACACACACACACACACACACACACACACACACACACACACACACACACACATTTGCCAGTACTGACATTAGCAGACCAACCTATCTTGTTATTCATACCATACTATTCCATACTGTTGCCCAGGGCTTATGGGGCTAAAGAGTTTCTACAGATACCACTATGGTTGATGTGAACAGCGGACCTCATACAGTAAACCTAGGAATTTGTACTGTGTGTACCATGGCATAAAATATGAAACCATGCCCATCCAATGGATGTCGTGTCCACACAAATGCAAGATACTCTTCTCTCACACACATTTGCTATGCCTGAGATTAGAACCCTTACCTATCTATTTATTGTTACTACATTGTTATGCATTTATCACACACGCCATGGAGGTTATGGTGTGACACTTGTCCGAAGGTACTTCTAAGGTGAGGGACATCTCCAGGCCTTGCAAATTATGACCACGGGTGATGTGCTAGGTGAAGAGGCCACAGAATACTGTAACCTACACATATGCACAGTTACATACAATAACACACACACACACACACACACACACACACACACACACACACACACACACACACACACACACACACACACATTTGCCAGGACTCATATTAGAACCACTAGCTATGCGGTTATTGGTATTATAGTGTTATGCAGTTACTGCACACACCACAGAGCTTAAAGGTTGTGGGGTGTCCCAAGGTACCTATATAGTTAATAACATCTACAGCACTTGTAAGGTAAGGCAAGGGCAGTTGTTCTGGGTGAGATGGTCCACCAATTATTTTCACCCATATGTTTACACACTCACAAACACTTTCATACACACTAATGTACACACACACATTTGACAGTAATGAGATCCATAGGTTCAAATAGTCATAGGTGCATACATGGCAAATGGCCATGGAGGTTTTACAAGGTTTTCCCATGAGAATACACTGGCATCATGCCACCTGATGATACTCCCCAGTGTGTCTATTGAGTATAGTCACTGGCGTGATCCCCAGGGTGGGTATTCTATTCCCCATCCACTCCTCCTGATTTCTCTTGAAGAGGGCCAGTGATGTGCTCGTCTTGAAATGTATGTGGTGTCTATTCCATAGCATGGCCAGTCTGTGGGTTGTGAACCTGTCCCTTCAGCATGTCCTCTTGATTGTGAGGATGAGTTTGAGGTATCTGGGCCATGTTGTGTGGACAGATTGGTTTCCTCAGATGTAGCATTCCTGAGAGGGTTGGGTCAGACATGGCTGTATATGTCAGGCAGAGATTGCACCTAAGTAGCCAATATGAGACAGAGATTCATTGCTGCTGTTGGAGTCTGTCCATATGGGGCAAGAGTGTAGTACCTAAGATCCTCTTTGTGAGGTACATTTGCAGCCTTTCCTGCTGTTGCTGGTGTCCAGTGCAGTACATGGCAAATGGGCCATAGTACACATTGATTGGCCTAGTGAATGGAATGTACAGGGAAACACTGTCCTTTTGCTTCCTGGATTCTACACCCTGATTCAGGCGAAGTGACACATGGAAGGACTTTCGGAAGACAGTGGCACTGTGGTGGTCATCCTAGAGCTCACTGTCAACCTGTGTTCCCAGTTCCATTATACCAACATCAGTGTTTAGTGGACTACCGTCAATGTATTACTTCATGGGAACCATGTCATACCCAAAGGGGATGGGAGCACATCATCTGGCATCGAGCTTAAATCCAGGGTTCTGACAATAGTCATAGGTCTCAGAGAGGCCTTTGTGAAGGATATCAACCTCACGTAGGGGGTAATAATAGCACCCACCTTGAAGTCATCTGCAAATATTGTCATCCAGGGTGCCTTTGTATCAGGCTGGTCTTCAGAGGTGTGGATCCCAAACATGAGGGAACCCAGGTCCACAACTTGTGAGACTCCACTCGTGACTGCTCAGCAGTCTGACACAGAGTCTGCTGCTTTCACACTGTGGGTTCTATCTGTGAGTGATGTAAGCATGGCTGCCTACCTGAGTGTGTTTATGTATGATTCCTGAGTGGGGAGTGATATCCAAGGATTAGATTGGCAGCCTATCTTGTTATCCATTCCATACTGTCACATAGCTATTGCACATGGCACAATGCTTATAGGGCTGCAGAGTGTCTACAGGTCCCTCTACAGTGGATGACAACTGTGGGCTTTGTAGTGTGAAAAATGGGATATGTACTGGGTGGGCAACAGCAAAAAGTGGCAAAACCCAGACCCCAATGGATATGGTTCTCACACAAACACAACAACCCCCCCACAGACATGGCGCTGTTCACACACAAACACACACACTTACCTGGACTAAGATTAGAACCCCTATCTATCTATTTATTGCTACTACAGTGTTAGTCATTTATCGCACATGCCACGGAGCTTATAGGACGAAGGTTGTCCAAAGATACTTTTAAGGTGAGGAACATCGCCAGCCCTTGTAAAGAATGGCAATGGGTGATATACTGGGTGAGAGAGGCCACAGAATACTTTAAACTAGACATATACACACTTACCCAAATACATATGCCAGAACTGGGATTAGAACTCCTACCTAAATAGTTATTTGTACTATAGTGTTACACAGTTATCGCACACACCACAGAGCTCATGGGGCTAAAGCCTGATGAAAGGGACTTCTAAGGTGACTGATATCTGCAGTACTGATAAAGTAGGGAAAGGGGATGTGTACTGGGTTTGAATGGACCCAAAATCTTTAACTTATAGAAACACTTTGACATTTGGCAGGATTGAGATTAGAACTCTTAGCTAGAGGGTTATTTATACTATAGTGTTACACAGTTATCACATACACCACAGAGCTTATGGGGCTAAAGCCTGATGAAAGGGACTTCTAAGGTGACTGATATTTGCAGGACTGCTAAAGTAGGGAAAGGGGAAGTGTACTGGGTTTGAATGTACCCAAAATCTTTAACTTATAGATAAACACACACACACACACACACACACACACACACACACACACACACACACACACACACACACACACACACACACACAGACATGCGCACACACACTTTTACATTTGCTAGGACTGAAATTAAAACTCCTACGTAACTAGTTATTTGTACTATAGTGTTACACAGCTATTGCATGTGCCACAGACCTTATACGGCTGAGGCCTGACAAAAGGTACTTCTATGGTGACAGACATCTTCAGGATTGCTAAAGTAGAGCAATAGGAAGTGCACTGGGTGGGGAAGGCCTGTTCATTCCTAGATCCTACTAACATTTCTCTAAGTGTATGAGCATGCCCAGTGTGACCTTCTGTAGTAAAGTTGGGACTCCATTCCAAGGATTGTTGTACTCCAGTCTGGTTTGGTTTGTGCTACAGCCATACCTCTTAACCTGTTGGTGCAGGATATCTAGAGACAGCCTATCAAAATGGGGAGACAATGGGCCATACGGCAATTGTGAATATTTCTCTCAGTAATGTATGGTTTGCTAGGGCTACAGGGCTTGTTTTAGCAGACATCTGACATATATAACATGTGACACACTGTCATGTATTGTTTCAGTACCTCATGACATACCTCCTCAGGTCATCACATTGATTTACCAGAGGAATACAGGATGGATGATGCACACACCAATATTATGGGCCAAATGCTATGCATTCTTGCATATTCCAGCCTGTTGAGAGGTGTGCCTATGAGCAATTGACTGTTGGAGCTGTGGAAATGGTCCAGCACCTTGGGGATATATTACAATGGTGGAATCTCTGTGCATTTCTGTTCTGGCCTGGTCTAATTTCCAGTCCATGGTTGGGTAATATGAGTCAGACAGAATCAGGGTGACAGGCAGACTCCAGATAGATTTGTAGGTGATAAGATATGTGGGGGGTGTCCTGGGACAGATATGTTTGCCTATAGCTACCAGTACTTTGTATAGGGGTCTTCTCACAGGTTGACTGCACTTGGAGGGTCTTGTGTGTGTCAGACTGTTTGACCAGCCTGGAGGTGTGTGTGTGCCTCACATATATGCATGGCCCACCTCATTTTTCTTTGATGGCCACATTTTGAAGTCAGGATGTTGCATAGGATGAATGATCAGGGAAGGCTGTGTTACTCCCCATGGCTGTGGGCCAGGGTTCTGTGGGTGCAGACATGTCACCATCTTCCAGGGTTAGGACTGACTGCAATGAGTATATTCCCATGTTTAGACTCCTAGCCCTGCCTGTTGACTGTACAGAGTATCACAAAATGTCCAGATTCATGACTCATATATCTGGTTGGTTATCCAAACGAGTGTGGTTTTCAAGGAAAAGTGTTTTGCAAGTCACTCAGGATTGAAGTCAGATATTAATGACAGATGACATTGCAGTTTCAGACTTCATACCCTTCAGACGTTCCATTCAAATACAATAATTCCATCAATGTTCTAACATTATTAGAGCAGTTTTTCAAGGGTGTCCTTCTCTTTGGATCTTTTTCATCCCATTATTCATGGCTTTGTCCAGATTTCTGGCTCTCTTACACTGGCAGGCTTTCTCCTAGCAGTTAGCAGCATGGCCTTTCTTTGCATTTTGTAGACTGTGTTATGTTGGTGTTATGGACCCCATGACACTCCCTAACAGGGCACTGTGGGTGAGGCATGGGCATTTGCCAGAGGCCTGTAGGCCAGGTGTGACAGATGCAGGCCATCTGTAGCAAGGCAGTGCATTCTGATGATCATATGTTCCCAGGCTGCTGGCAGTGGACACCCCTGGGATGGCAACAGTAAGTTGACTGTGGTGTTACTTACAATTGCTTTCTGTTTGTGTTCAGCCATCACTCTAGTTGATGGCTGGATGCTGCTTAAGGCTAGGGATATGTTACTGCATTTCTATGGGACTATGGGGGGATGACACATCTGTACAAAATACACATTTGCAGAGACTGTGCTGATATTTGCTTAACATTTTGGTCCCATTTAGCATTGTGGTGTGCCCTATGTCTGAGACTACAGACATAACTTTATCAACCACAGGTCAGATTGTTCTGGCATAAACATTTGTAGTTTCAGACTTCTTACGTTTCAGAACCATACTGCCACTGCCAGATTTGCTGTGATATTACTGTGTAAGTTTGTAGGTGGGGATTTCATGGATGTTGCCATGTGGGGGCCTTTGCCAGACATTTCTGTATGGTTTTCTACAGCTGATCTGCTGGGTGAGGCTGGGGGTGGGTATGGGACACCCATACATCCATGCATGTGACCTATGATACCCCAGTTATTTGGCTCACAACATATATTGCAGTGGTATTTGTCAACTAGGGTGGTACTGCATAGTGTGGGTAAGCCAGTACTGGGAATACACTTCCTGCTGTCCCACAAAGCTGTCAGTTGTCTGTTGCTATCCCAGCAAGCCACCCCATTCTCTTGCATGCTTGCATCAATACCATATATATGCTATCAGAACATTCTACTGTATTCATTAAAGTGACTGACTTACCTTGTGCCTGAGGCAGTTGTGAGGATGATGTTTGAGGGCTATGTTGGATGCATGCAGTACACTGCCTATACATGGTAAAGTATAGGTGGTGTGATGTTTGGAATCCATTTTACTGTGTGTGTGAGTCAGAGAGAGAGAGAGATCAGTCCCTTGGGTCCTACAGTGTCAGTATATGTGCTATGTGTTGCCTCTTTGCCATGGACAGGGCATACTAGGCATGCCCCCATCTGTCTACATGGACAGGTTCAGGATGTTCCTCCTCTGAGTCCCTCTGTGCCTGTGGAGAACTTGGCAATGGTGCGGGGCTGTGTGGCCCTTTCCCATTTTGTTCCTGCTGCAACTGTTTCCACAGGATCATATTGTGTAGCATGGCACATACTATGAACATGTGTGCACATGTGGCTGGAGAGTACTGCAAGGATCCATCAGATAAGTCAAGGCAGTGGAACCGTGACTTGAGCATCCCAAATACGCACTCTATAATGATCCCAGTTTGTGTGTGTGCCTCATTATGGCGTTCTTGTGTAGGTGTGTTTGCATTTCTGATGGGTGTCATCAGCCATGGCTCCTGTGCTTAGCCAGCATCTCCCACCAGATGGCCCTATGGGATGTCCCAACTAGAAAATGCCTGGTACAGCTGAGATGAATGCCACATGTGGAAGTTGTGATAGCTTCCAGGGCTGCCAGCGGACACATTCATGATAATGCCCTGAGGATCACACACGACCTGGCAGTTGATGGAGTGGAACCTCTTGCAGTTTAGGTAGACCCTACCCTGGTCACCAGGTGGTGCTTTGATGTGGATGTGCATACAGTCTGTGGCACCCAGTACCTATGGGAACTCTGCTACATGGTGGAAGAGACGCATATTGCTGGACCTCTCCTCACGGGTGCTGGAGAAGTAAACGTGCTCAGTGGCATATGGATGCTTGGCATCCAGGAACTGGTGGAATACCCTGGATGCAGATGCCTATGAGACCCCCATGATATCCCGAGTTGGTCTTTGGAAAGTACCTGTAGCTAGTATTCTTAAGGCTACACATCCCTTGGTATCTACTGGGATGGGTTCCCCTCTGTTGGTTCTGGGTCTGAGGGGAGGCCGGCACAGCTCAACAAGTTACTGAAGTATGTCCCTGTCCACCCTGTAGTGCTCTACTATCTTCAGATCATGTAGCCCCTGGTAGGTTACCCTGGATCTGAACACTCTTCTCCTCTTCCTCGGTCTGAGTTGGTTGTCAGCATTATCTTCCTCAGTTCCCTCAGCCTCTTGCACATACTGATAGATCAATGCGACAGCAGTCCCTAACATTTTTTGCTAGTTTTGTCAGTTAAAATTCCCCCGTATGTGTACACCTATGGTGCAGAGTTTGTAGGCAAAACCAGACTGGAAGGTGTTTGCATAGTTTATAGTGGTGTGCTGCAGATGCTACCTGTGTGATTGGCTTACTTTGAGACATTCCACTTGCCAGCTATTTTACTTGTATTTGAGTGACTATATTTTGCTATTTCCCTTTTCTTTCCTTTCCCCCTTCCCATCTCTGCCCCTTTTAAGCCCCATGGTGCAGCAAGCAAACCCACTGTCTAAATGTAAACAGTGCAACTATTTCCATTTTTTTTAAGTCCCAGTGTCCACCACGCACACCCATTTATCTAAGGTAAACACATTTTAGTAGAAATGGCCCTCCATGGATGTGAACATGCTCTTCATTTCATGGTGTAACAAATTACAGCCTCAGACACACACCCTTGCTTAGATGTGTTTAGCTAAGTGCAAACCCAGGCAACAGAGCTCCAATGTGCTTACAGCAAGCATGACACACCCCTTTTTTATGTTACCTGCTCCTCCTGCCTACATTCTCCTGTTTAAGTACCTACAAGGTTAGGTGCAGTGTGTGGACTTAGAATATTTTGTGATTCAGTAAATTTCCCCTCATTTGCATACCCCACTGCATTAGTCCATAGTTACTGCTCTGACACGGATCCTTTCCCCTTGACAACAAGTGGTCCCTGGTAATGTTTTGATTCTGCATGCTATTGACTATAATGGCAAAATGCAGATTTCCCCTAAAATTGAATTTTTAAATTTTTTTTTATTTTCGGCATGATCCTGTTTGCATGCTGCTGCCCTATACTTAAACGGCCGAGATAGGCCAAAAAAACACTTCAATTTTTTTATTAATTTAAACACTTTCCCATGCCAATGGCCATATATTTGGCCATTGGCATGCTTAAAGTTTATAATACATGCTTTTATTTGAGCTGTCATGCCTCAGTTTTGTTATTTACAGAACTGAACACATTTCTGCAGCTAGCACTGTCCCTGCACGGATACCTGCCTGCTTCCTGAATAGCTAATTCACCTCATTTGCATGGTTTTCACCAGCAAATGAGGTAATTAGCATTCTGCACAGCTTTCCATGCATGAAGAGTGTAGGCAGGCTTGTGCACGTCAGGTCAGCTGTTTGCTGAATCGCTCAGCGGCCATATTCCATGCAGGAGCAGTTACACTGTTCCTGCACGAAATATAAAGTTTAATGAATCCTGGGGCAAATCTTTTATTGAACATATTCAAACTCTCATTTGCTTTTACTTTCTATTTCAACGTTCTATTACAAAACGTAAGTCTCATGAAAATTTCTAGTCGGTTGTTCATCATACTGATTACTGCTGTAGTAGCCTTAGCTATGTGGGTTATATCCTGCCAATGATATAATAGCCGGCCAGCTTACAAAGATTCAAGGCACCATCCACACAGTCAAACTTTCAGGCAGCTCAAGCTAACTTAAAAATAAGTTTGGGTGCCAAGCCCTTCAGAGCTTTACTGCTGCCAAACAGTACTCTCCTCTCAGGCTTTCAAGGATCAATGATCAGCTTATGCTGTTTCTTTGCTGGACAGATAAAACCTTCCATTTTTTTAAATATTTTTGCCATTTTATCACTTTCCTCTTCAGACAAGCTTTTTTAAAGCTAGGAGTTTTGTGTATTAATGGACTGTCACAAGACCGTATTGTACTTTTAAATGGGAGCACTCTTTTTCCTGTCACTTTAAAAGTTATGAAAAGTAACTGAGAAACATTCTTCTGTGAAGAAATTGTATTTTTTTTATTTTATGGGGCTAGCAAAGTGTTTTAAATTGTATTTTTACTGTGTTTTTCTCTAAAGAAAGTGGCTTTTAAAGAGTTGTAGTTTTTATCAGCATTTTTTGCTTATCTTGTCTGGGAAACAGGCACCATTTTCTGCTTGACCATGGAACACACTACTAGTTCCACAGTTGGTCGTTCTTACAGACACAAAAAGAAAAAGTTAAGTAAATAGCCTTTACAACTACAGCAGGGTATCAATTTACCTCAGCAGCAGGTGGGTGACTCTGCTGTGGCTGTTTGTCATACCTCGGACTACTCATCTTTTACCCTGGATCCTGTGGTGCAGCACCTACAGCCACTATGGATCAGGGGTTAGCCATGTTCTCTGCAGCTCTTGGAGTCCCCTCACTGGGCAAGGGAGAGTCTCACTTAGTAGTCCTGGGAGAGAGAACAGGGAAAACTTCCCTGTTGTATCAGAATGCTGTGCTCATCACTGGGAAATCTTCTGTTACGATTAGTAACACAGCTGGCCCCATTTTTCCTGCCAAAAAGAAACAGAAAAGTAAGCTTGTCTCTACACCTCCTGAAATTTCTTTGGACAGGAGTAGTTTAATGGGTCTGGATCAGGGTTTAATTTATCCATCTTGTAAAGTACCTTAAGGTAAAAAGAGGACTATCTCTTTTCCAGAAGAGATAAAAAGATTCCAAATCTGAACAGGAAGATGAAGGGACAGGTATAGTTTTGTTTTCACTCAGATTTCTGATTCAGACTCAGAGGAGAGCTCAGTTTCTGATTATCCTAGTGGGAGGTTCTCTTTCTCTAAGACTGCAGATATAATGTGCCAGTGTTTTCAAAGAGAGAACACTGAGGTTTCTCAGTCCCTCAGAAAATACTATAAGTTGAAGGCTTTTCCAGAACCTACACCCATTCCACCTATTCTGTCTGTTTTAGAGGATGTGTGCGTCAGTGACTGTAAATTCTCTGATAGTCAGCCAGCTGCCCCCAAAAAGGCAGACAGAATATATAAAGTTCCTCAGGCTTTTAAATTTTTATATATTATTCTCAAACCTGACCCAGCAAATGTAGTTCTAGTTGATCCCACTGTTGCTAAGCACCTAATCAGTTCCAATCCTACTCTTTCTGGTAAGTTTCCTACTCTTTCTGATAAGTTTGGGAACATTATTGAGTAGTATGAAAAACAGGTGTTTACTTACTCTGATTTTCAGAATTTTGAATTGCCAGGCTCATATGTTAATGTTTGTTTTGACTACTTATGTACTAAGAAGGTTTTGATGCAGTTTCTTCTTGTGGGGGGAACATCTGCTTGAACTAACTTAGTTTCATCTGCTGCACAGGTCACTACTCATTGTAAGCAATATGTGAATGATTCTGTTGATACTTCTTCCAGGGCTCTGGCCACTGGTACTGTTTTGTGGGGGTTGCATGGCTGCATTTTCAGAACCTCCCAGATGATATTAAAAATGAGATTTTAAACTCAACATTTGATAGTGATTTTGTGTCTGGGCCCTCTGCTGCAGAGGTGATCAAAATGTGTGATGAAAGGGGCAAGCTGATCCAGGGACTCTCTAAGATTTTTCAGCCATCCTTTTCCAAATTTTCCAAATGATTTTCTTTCTCCTCATTCAGTTTTGCCAAAAAGCAAAATATACAGTCTCAACAATATACAGGCAAACATACATTTAAGAAGAAATGGCAAGGGGATTCCAAAAAGAAGTCTCAAACCTTTCAAAACCAAGGACAGTCCAAACAAATCTGAATGACTGTTCAAGAAACATTGTGACTCCCTTTCACCCTGGCCATGATTTTTTCTTCCAGAAAGTCAAAATCTCCTTTTTTCTCTTTGGTAATAGATAGTTTCACACAAATGGGTTCTGAAAATCATTCATCAAGGTTAAAGATGGCAGTTGGAGGAAATTCCTCCTTTCCAGGGGTCATTCCTCACTCTACAGATTAGGCTCTTTTATTTGCACAGATTCTTCATTGCATGGTGTTCCAAGGAGCAATAAAGCCTGTTCTTCCTTCCCAGGTGGGGAAGGGCTAATAGTCAAGGATGTTCCTGGTGCCAAAGAAAGAAAGAAAATGCTTGGAAACCAGTTATGGATCTCTCTTTCCTTTCCTAGACCTGTTTGTGACAGCAGCCAAATTCAAAATGATGTCACTTCACAACCTGTTATCTGTTCTTCCTCTTTCATGTTTCCTGGTAACACTAGCCTTAAAAGATGCTTATTGTCACATCCCTATTCATCCAGGCTTCAGGAGCTTCTTAATGTTTTGTGTGTCTGGATCACATTATCAGTTCTCTGTCTTACCCTGTGGACGATCCAGTGCACCAGCAGTGTTCACAAAAGTGTCTAGCTCCAGTGATAGCTCATTGCAGGCTACAAAGTATCCACATTTTTCCATGTTTAGATGACCTGCTTATCTTTGGAGAGTCTTTTTCAAAGTGCCAGGAATCGCTCTCTTGGGTGCAAAATCTTTTACAGAAGCTGGGATTCCAAGAGAACATTGAAAAGTCTTTCTTGACTCCATCACAGAGGATTGTGTTCCTGGGATGTCAACTAAGCATTAAAGTATTTGGTGTGTCAAGTGTTTGTTCTCTATAGAGTTTTATATCCTGATACAGTATCACCTGTGTTTGATTCAGTTCATGTCAACTAAGCATCTCAGTTCAAAGAGCCTTTCTTCCATAGGAAAAAAATAGGTCTATATCTAGATCTATTGCTAAGGTTTTCCAGTAAGACTTTGTGGTCACTGTGATGGAATACCTTAGGATTTTGTGTCTCATGGCATGTATGATTCCCATGATACCTTTGTCAAGACTCCACATTAGAAAGATAAAATGGTATCTGAAATCTCCTTGGTCCCAGCAGCAACACCCTTTACCTTTTTAAATCCCAGCGCTGGGGTTCATCAGAAGAGAAATCATATGCTGGAGACAAAAGATATACTTAAATCCAAGTCTCCCCTTCCCTGCTCCAAAGTAGTCAGTTACCAAAGAAGCCTTGGACTTTGCATGGGAAGGAGTTTCAGGAGGGATTCAAGTGCAGGGGGTGTGGGACACCAAGGACAGAAACAAACACATAAATACCAAAAAGATGTTTGCCCTAATAAAGGCAGTCAGTACTCAGAACTATCTATGGTCTGCCTCTTCATGTGTCTATAGACAATTCTACAGTCATGTGGTACATCAACAAGCAAGGGGGAACCAGGTTGCATCCTCTTTGCAGACTAGCCCTGTTAGCTTGGGATATAACTTCACAGCACAATCTCAATCTACAAGCATCCCACATTCTGTCAGAGCAGAATGTTGTGGCAGACAAGCTGAATAGGACTAGGGAAGACCCTGTCTAATGGAAACTCAATCAGGGGTCTTCCAAGATGTGATCCATCTCTGGGGAGCTCCTCAAGTAGACCTCTTTGCCTCTTTGCTTAACAATCAACTACAAGATTCTGTTTCAGTACTCCATGCAAGGAGGTCTGGAAGACAGATGCCTTTTCTTTTCATTGGACAAGAATGTTCCTATATGCTTTTCTGCCCTTTTAACTAATATCCAGGGTACTTCTGAAGATTCAGACAGAATCCCCCAAGATCACTGTGGTGACTACTTTCTGGACTAGGCAATCATGGTTCTCCCTTCCTTCAGAAATGGCCAGGGGCAATTATCACAAGCTTCATCACAGTCTGGATCTTCTCACATAAGAACAAGGGTGTTTGATACACCCCAACATCAATCAACTTCAGTTGACTGCCTGGCTGATGGGGTCTTAATTCACTTTAGGTTTCTGTTTACTGAGGATATGCAGCAGATACTAACGGAGGCAAGAAAGCCTTTTACTAGAAAATCATATATTAGTAAATGGAAGAGGTTTTCTAGTTGCTGCTAACAACATAAACAGCACCAATTCAGGGCTAGTTGTTCTCTGGTTTTTCAATATTTGCGAGAGTTACTATCCTATGGCTTGTCTTATTCCTCTGTCAAGGTTCATTTATCAGTCAATTCAGCATGTCTGTCCAAATATCCTGTTCTAAGTATATTCTTTGAAAGGTGTTTGCATAAGAAGCCTCTTAAAAAACATGTGGTCTCTTCTTGAGATCTTAATTATTTTTTTGAGAAGCTAACACTTGCTCCATTTGAACCTGCTAACCTGGCTGACTTCAGGTTCTTAACATACAAAACAGTTTTACTGATTGCTCTGACCTCTGCAAGAAGGGTTCATTTCTTGTGAATGGAAGATGTAGGGATAACCTGTGTCAAAACAGACTACTTCCAAATGGTTGTATAAGGCTATTACCCTTTGCTATAATCACCATAACAAAACTATTCCACTCAGGGTCAATGCCCACTCTACCAGGGCTTTGGCTTCACTATGACTTTTTGGAAAGAGCTGTATTCTAGAAATTGCTACTTTGTCCTCTGTACATACTTTTAGAAAGCACCATAACCGTGATTCCTTCTCTAGGTCTAGATCGGGCTTTGCAAGGACTGTTCTCAAGGGGTTCCTGGACTCTTCTTCTTTCTTCCACATTCCAAAAGTAGTACGCTATGGCATTCTAGCCATATAGCTAAGGCTATTGCAACACTGATCAATATGATGAACATAGCACAGTTGTGTAAGTAAACTTACCATAACAGTAGATGTTCAAATGATTATTACTGTAGTAACTACTCCCGTCCCCTGCCTCCCTTGTTTTTGATGTACTTTTTATGCCAGGATGTGAACAGTTATATCTTTATGTTCATAGCATTGTCCTTTAAGGACTCAGCCTCCCTTTCTCTTTTGGCAAGAAAACTCTGAAGGGGTTGGCACCTGAACTTATCTTTTAGTCAGCTCAGCTTGAGCTAACTGACAGTCTAGGTGCATGGAAAGTGTCTTAAAGCTTTGGAAGCCAGCCAGCTGTTATATTCCTGGTAGAATGTAACCTATATAGCTAAGGTTACTGCAGTGATCATTTAAACACCTATTGCTATGGTAAGTTTACTTACACAACTGTACTAATATTAAGTTAGCTTTAAAAGGACTGTCTTGCAGTTGTCATGTCCTGTGACTCCTTTTGCAGCTTTATCTGAAATTTCAAGTAGTAAAATGTTCATATTTATTTTATGCTTGCATGTATGCATGCATGAATTAACTCATGTATTTATGCACTTGTTAAGTGGATAAATGGACTGTTACAGGACGTTTTTTAACCACAATCCAGGCCATATGACAAGTAAAGCAGAAACCAAGATGTAAAATATAGAAGAATACCACATAAGAGAAAACAAATGCTATCACACAATAAAGCAAGGGTATATCAATTAGCACGTGACATGAAGAGGGCATTATTTACCATTGTAGATCATTGACAGTAAACTATGACTTAGAGATAATATTATTGTATAATAAAAAGTCTATGTAAAAACTCTAGAGTAAGTGGTGTAATACAAATACTGAAAAATTACTGTGTTTAAAATAAAATATATAAAGTTCAACAAATCAGACATGAGTTGAGGAAGCAGATGTCTTGTTAATATAATAAATAGAACAATGTTACAAAAAATTTCCAAATTTGTTACGAAGATACTCAATACTCAGTTCAACTCACAATTACTTTGCTCTCACAAAACTAAACTAAGTTCTCAAAATACCCCACCTTCATATAGTTAAAAATTCCCTTAACATACTCTTCTTTCCATTCAAATGCCCCCTTTACTCCATTACTAAACTGGTACATTTCCATAAGCTGTGATGGCTTAGTGGTTAGCTGCTGTGACTATAATGTATAGGGTCCTGGGTTCAAGACCTGCAAGGGCTGTTTATTTTCGATTCCAAATCCAGCTCCAGACAAGTGACAAGTAGAGTACCTCAGGGTTCAGTCCTGGGACTGCTCTTGTTTGGCATCTATTTCTCTGAAGTACAGGCCAACATTAAGGGACTCTGGCTAACAAAGTTCGCAAATGACTGCAAAATGGGAGCCATTACAGAATCCCCAAAATGATGTGGATATTCTATAAAAGGCCCTTACAGAAACAGATGCTTGGTGCCAGAGCCATGGGCTCAAGTTCAATGCCAAGAAATGTATAGTTATCCCCTTTAGGAAAAAAACATATGCCCGTGAATTACCACATAGGTGGCAGTACACTAAACACCAAAAGTGTGATAAAAGACTTAGGGACACAGGTGGACAGTGGTCTTACCTTCAATAACCAAATCGCCACAACAGTCAGGAAATCCTTCTGTGTGGCACATCTCATCACTAAGGGCTTTTCATCTAGAAAAAAGGAGGTCATTGCCCCACTGTACTCATCCCTCATTAGACCCATTATAGAATACAACACCCCATTTGGTATGTACCTCTCAAGACATCCGCAACAACTGTAAAGGCCGCAGAAATACCTCACTAAAAGAATCACAGGCCTAAAGCAGATGCCTTATGCTGACCGTCTAAAAAAAATTCCACCTATACTCTGTTGCATATCGTCTACTCAGAGATAACATACAAGGCCATGTCAAACCTAGAGCTGTTGGACATACTACACTTAAAGAAATCGCAATCCCTCAGAGACACACTCTCCAGGGATCTAAACCTTGTCATCACAATGAAAAAAACATGCTGGAGGAATAGGTTCCTGACCCAGAGACTCCTCAGACTCTGGACTAGACTGCCCATACATGTCAAGCAGAGTGTCTCTTTGTCCCTCTTCAAAAGGAACCTTGATGACTGGATGACAGATAGGAAATTCACCCCGGGGATCATGTCAGTCACCCTGCTAGACACTGGTCCAGGGAAGTAAATACTGTGGAAATTGCCAGGGAATTGTTATGGCTTGGCTTGTATAGGCCCTAGGGCCGATACCCTAGTACCAACCTATGAACCTATAAGACCTCTTTGCTCCACAGATACAAATCTTCTTCAGGTAAAAAAAAACAGACAACACCTCCGGTGACTCCCTATATTCTACCTATATATCTAAAATATGGAACTCTCTCTCCCTAAAATGATTAGACAAATATCCTCCCCATCTGCTTCAAAAACAAACAAAAGGACTTCCTACTTAACTGTTGGCTCTGCAGCTCTGCTGTTTTTCCTGCCTCCCAAGCTAAATTCTGTACCACGTGCAGTGCTTCTACTATTCCTTTAAACACTGTTTCCTAAAATCTGTTTCTTCTAACACAGTCTCCCCACAAACCCAATGACTTGACAATGAATATTGTCTGTTTCCTTTGCTCAGCCTTCACTAGTCTACTTTTATTTATACTTTTTCTCCAAACCCCTCTCTAAGAATTTGACCTTATGTATATCTCTTCCTCTCATTACATCTTTTTTCTTAACTATATCCTTTCTATTCTCATCAAATCATTTTAACATGTCCCTATTTCTCTTTGTATTTTAGAATCCTATACTGCATTCTACACATTTTCTTTTTAATTAAGAATGACTGCTTCATCTTATTCTCAGTTTGGTGTAGTTTTTCTACAACATTTTTTGTCAATATATTTTTTACAATGCAATCTTAATTGTTGAACTTTCTCACCAGGCCTGTGCTGATCAGGGGTCTTGAATGTCCTAGCTGAATCATCCTGCTAAACAAATACAAATAAAAACATACAAAGATAAATGAATACATAAAACCAATCAAACATATTTATGTAAATTATCATGAAACTCTAAATCTATTAAATTTAAAATTTTTCTTAGATGTAGTTTCATTTTTTTTCTTAAACACTTGTAGAGTGCCTTTTCAAGTATTACTGATAGGCACTGTTTCAGGAAACAGACACTAGCTTGATGAAGATTTTTTTTTTACAGACTGGTAGTGATAACTGGGCTCTTTTGAGGTTGTTATTACTTTTAAGGAGTGTGCTGATCCTGTATTATTAACTTTTTAGTATGTGCAGCAGTTATCTGTCTTAGCAATTTCAAAATTAATGAGTTTAACAACAAGGTGGGACTGGTAGTGGTAGGAAGCCATCTTTTTGTATTGTTAAGCTATGAGGCTCTCTGTTGCTTTTAATAAAGCACTGTTCTCTACTGATTGAAGAGCTGCATTAGGTTTTGCATCTCCTAGTGTGGGTTGTGATGCCCCTGCACTGGCCCAGTAATTAAGGAGCCTCAATCCTCAACACTAACAACAGTGGGAGATGTACACAATAAGAGGATGGCAAGTACACACAAAGTAAAGTGCAATTTCCCTTAAGAGCACAGAGATCACAGTCATTCTGGAGCTGGTTTCTCCCTCCTTCTCCAGATCCCCAGTAAGACTCCTTACTGGCACAGCTATAGGGTTGAGATCTCAGCCAAGTGGTCAAGCTAAGACCTACAGCACCCTCTCTGTCCAACTAGTGCTTCATGTCTCTGCCCAAGTAGCTGTCACACATATTCTGAGGTTTGATTTATATACACACACACACACACACACACACACACACACACACACACACACACACACACACACACACACACACACACACCTGGGAAAGGCTGGCACAGGTTTACTAGCTATGCCCCCTTCTGCCCAGTCTATAAGGTAGTTATACCTGCCACCAACCAACTCTTTATCTGCTACTCTAAGGCCCTTAACAAAGGGTGTCCAAACCTATTGTGTAATGTTACTAATAATCCAAATGGGATTCTGACCAAGAGCAAGGCTATTTAGGAATGGCCTGTACAGTGTCACCAAATAGACATGCAAATACCCTAAGAGCTTAAACATGTCTCGCAAATATCAGCCACAAAGATAGGTTTAAATATATTTAATAATAATTAATAAAAGAACAATACAATACTCAGCAAATCAATACAGTAACTTCAGTGTTCAAAATCACAGGAAATACTTAAAACAACATTGCATGACAGTCTTAACTAAATAAAGAAAACATCTAAGCTATGCTTTACTATATTCCTGTCGAAATCTAACAGAGTTACTATGCCCTAAAAACTTACAGCAAGGCAAGTGCAGAAGGTGCTGATGAGTGGATGTTGTCAGATCAAAAGCAAAATACAAAATGTCCAGTCTCTCTCTGACAGAGTTCTTAAATTAATATCAAATATTACTACTGGGTTAGCTTGGATGACATCACTTTTTGTCACCTGACTTTACTTTCCAAGCTAAACCCCTTTTTGTCAGAAACTAGCATCTCTCTGTGAAAATACATAGCCTTCAGAGGTTTGCACCTGCTAGAGGACATAAAACAATGAAACACTTACAAAACAACACAGAGAGTCCCCCTAGCGTAGTCATCCTGTATCCTGTTGACTGAAACTGAAAGATAACTTTTATAGCACAATCGTAAAGCAATTTAATTTCAACTTATTTTCTTGAAGTTTTGCAAGTTAACCCTTTTATGTTCTAGTTTCTGCAATTAAAACAGATATGTATCATTTCACCTAAAACTCATTTTATCTAAACTCATTTCACCAAGACCAAATCATCTAAAGTTCATTTCACCTAAAACTAATTTCACTGACAAGTAGTACAATAAGGCAAGTCAAAGGTATATGTCATTTTCCCCACTGTAGTACGATCCTAGTGTTTGTATATATAATTAGGGGGGTGGAGGCACAGCCCCCCACATTGGGGGTGTGGGGGGCATAGCCCACCACTCAGTTGGTGTTTACTAAATAATGTAAAACAAAACCAGACTCCATAAAACCAAAGTAAGTGGGGAGCTTTGCCCCCAACACCCCCAATGTGGGGGGCTGCACCCCCCCACACCCCTCCTTATTATATATACTAATACCAGGATCGCACTAAAGTGGGGAAAAGGACATATACCATTGACTTGCCTTAGAGTACTACTTGTCAGTGAAATGAGTTTTAGGTGAAATGAACTTTAGGTGATTTGGTCTTGGTGAAATGAGTTTAGGTGAAATGTGTTTTAGGTGAAGTGATACGTACCCATTAAAACATATACATTTGCACATGTATATAGTTTATATGCATTTCTGTTCTTTTTCATTAGGGTGCACTGTGGTCACATCCTTGAAGCTCAGTACTGTGCAAACCCTGTTCGAGACCCACTTCTGTACCAGTACTTTAATATACACATAACATACAGTTCTCTTACATTTGTAAGATAAGTATATGAATCATGTTGCTATTGACAAATGACATGATTATTTACAAAATTCCAGATAGCTGGGCTGGCAGTATTTCCTTCTGTTACATTTCTATAAAAATCATATTAATATTCACAAATGACATAGAATTACTTACAAAATTCCAGGTAGCTGGGCTGACAGTATTTCCATTTGTTACATGGGTATTAATGCATTTACAGTTATTGCACAACAAGCATCTATAGTAAGTTAATGTGGTATATTATTAGCTGACTTGAGCTGCTGCAGGACTTTATAGTTATTAGTTCAGAAGAATTTTAAAACAAGAGAGTGATATCTAGTTGTTGTTGTGTCTTTCGGCTTTTCCTGGTTAGGGGTCACCACAGCGGAATTCCGGTCCGCTAATGATTGGCAGTAGATTTTTACATGCTGAGTTGCCGGCCCTGACGCACAACCTTCAACGAAGGTACATCCATTCACGCATGTCTACACACAGAAGATGCTGTAGCTGAGAATCGAACAGGACAACGTCTTCCTGTGAGGCGACAATGCTACCGCAGCACCACCACCGCAGTCTATATCTAGTAATATGCATAAATACCTCTGTGCACTTACGAAAGTCAATAATGACTGGATGTTATAGTTTTTTCTAATCATTTAGTACACCACAAATCTTAATTGAGGATTTATTTGAAGTAGTTGCCAGTTTGTTTTTAGAACAACAGTTGTAAATTAATATGAAATTTAATCTGGCCATATCTGAACACAAGAAAATGGTAGACTAGCTACTTTGATGCCTTCTTTTTCTTTGGCAAATCCACTACTTACAAGCTCTTTTCCTGTCCTATAAACCCTTGCTTCTGAGAGAAGGGCTCCAGTTCTCACTGCCACCAATGCAGCTGTGACATATTTGAGCTTGTTTGAGTCTTGATAGCAGTTTCTGTCTTTTTTTTTTGGGGGGGGGTCAGATAAGTATATTCTTTTGCTTAGTCTTGCTGGTTAAATTTCACTGTTGCTTTCATAACCTATTACTAAGTTTCTTGTACCTATCTTATTTCTAATCTGATAATTTCACCTATTATTCCCTCTCTGTCTCTCCTCAAAAAAGAGAGAGAGAGAGAGAGAGAGAGAGAAATAGAAACATGCCTTTGGCCGTAGCCTTATATGATAGTTGTTGCAGTCAATTTGTGTTCTTACAGAAAGTCTGTGTGCAGGTTTGGTGTCTGGTTGTGCACCATGGAGTTATCATTATAGTTTGGTTCTACTTTGTCTATTATTGCATAGGTCAGACTGTAAACATGACAAAAGTGTAAAGGCTTCCAGGTTTAAAATAAAATGTAAAGATTTTGGACAAATAATCCTTCCCAAGATCCCCAAAAGATGTGTGTGGTGTGCTGATGCTTAGTGCCAGTGTTCATTCTATTATACTGATGTTGATGCAATTGGTATCAGTAGCCCCAGGCTTGAGTACCTCAGATGGTTTCTTTGCAAAGGTAAGCAAAATCTCCATTGGTACCTCCCCTAGAAGCCACTGACTGGAGCCTTTGACCACACATCATTCTTGTTCCCCTCAGAACAGTTGATTGCATAGGCTGAGATTACTGAGGTTTGAGAAACCTTCTTCCCACAAGAGCTCAGGTCACATTTCAGATGACTCTCCCAAGCCCTCAAAGGAAATACAGTAGAAAAGGAATCACCTGGACACCCCGTCATAGTCACCCTCTCCAGACACAGATCTTGATGAAAGGGAGGTTTCTCTCAAATCCCCTCCTGATGATACCGCATTTGAGGACATCCTGGAGATGAGACAGAGCAGATCCTGGCCAATAGACCCAACCTCTTTGGAAGAAGAGATTTGGAAGGAGGTTCTCTGTGCAATCAGCCTAGGTATTACCATCACTTTTAAGCTTGTAGACATGGTCTACACCAAAAGAAAGAGACAGATGTGGCCAAGCCTATCCACTGAATGCCAGATAGAGATTTTTGGACCTCCAAAAATAGACAGCATTGATGCAAAGGACAACTTGTGGATTCTGTAGCAATGTTTGTTGCCACCAAGTGTGAGGTCCCAGAGTACACTGGCAATATTTATCCTCCTAATAAGAAAATTTTTATGATGGATAGACTTGGTAAGCATGTCTCTTAATCAGTACTTTTTCAATCAGGACAGTGAACTACCTGGCACATATGGTTTGGTTTCAGAGGGTTTGAAAAATAAAACATATATTCTGAAACAGTTGTTCTGGCTGTTCTGTGGTCAGAGCTGGATACCCAAAATTATATCCAGAGGCTATATGATACCATTTAATAATAATGAGAAAATGTCTTTGCCTTCACCTCTCAAGAGTTCCACCTTATCAGAGGAGCAGGGCACAATAGAAAGAATTCAAACTCCTGCAAAAAAGGGCCATCCTAGAGGTCCCACCAGACCAGAGAGGGTCCAGATTTTACATTCAATTTTGATTGATGCCCAAAAAGACTCAGGACCTCAAACCAGTCCTCAGCCTAAGTCAGTTGAATCAATACATGAAGAGAGAGTCATTCTGGATAGTCACAGTACCATGCTTACAAGTAAGAGACTGGATAAACTCTTTGGGTCTCCAGTGTGCATGCCTATACATCAACATAATAAAGCCATACAGGTGATTCCTGCATTTTCAGGTGGGTGCCAGTCATTAACAATTTCAAGCCCTGCCATTTGTACTCACCACAGCCCCTCTCATGTGATCACCAAATACACAGCTCCAGTTATTGCACATATGACTGCTAGGAGTGAGGATTTTTCCCCACACAAATGACCGGTTCATAGTGGTACCCTCAATGGACAAACGTCTCATAGTAAGCCAGTACTTGCTCTGTGTGTCTATCTTTGGGGATCACAATAATTGTGTAAAAATCCCAGATGGATCCATCACAGTTTTTGACATTTATTGGTTGCCAGCTGGGTGCACCAACCAGAAAATGAAACTAACATCAGAGAGGATTTCTTCTATGGTTCAGGAAGTCACAAATCTTTCAAAAAATGCAAACTTATAATGGCCACAGTACTCAAAATGTTGTATCTGATGACTGAAGATGAGTTTATTATAGTGAATGGTCAGGACTTAGTGAGAATAGTCTACCCAACTCATGACACACGTAATCAAACTTTCTAAAATTTGCATCAAACATCTACTATTGTGGGAAAATCCACAAAATCTATCTACAGGAGCATCCATTGTTTGACCTACATCCATTGTCATGATAGCAACAGATGAGTCCTTTCTGGGGTGGGAGGGTATTTTCTAGGCAGGATGGTCAAAAGTAAGTGGGTACCACAAAAGTCTAAATTGCACATCAACATTCTGGAGACGACAGCAGTCTTCCTAATATTGCAGGCATTTCAGGACTCACTCCTCCATGGTGCACTGTCCATCTACTCTGATAACATAGTTTTAGTGTGGCATATACACAAGCAAGGTGAAACTTGATCTTCAGCCCTTTGCACAGAAGCCATGAGAGTCTGAGAACTGTCTGTAACACCATATCATTTTTATAAACTAATTCATTTACAATGGACATCCAACATGACTGTGAATAGGCTGGACAGACAGATAATGCTCCCATACAAATGGTGTTTCAACAAGACAGTAGCTTGGGAGATATTCCAGAGGTAGGGAAGCCCCCATACAAACTCTTTGCTTTACCATTCAGCACTAATTGTGATAGGTTTTTCTCCATCATCTCCCAAGAGACACAATCCCCAAGAGATGTATTCTTCTACACTTGGGTCCAATATATCCTCTATGCATTTCCCCCAATTTCACTCATAACCAAATATCTGCAGAAAGACAAGATTTGCAGAGTGAAGGTCATTCTCACAGATCTGTTCTGGCAAGGTTAGATATGTTTCCACCTCCCGTGGCCTCACCTCAAGATAAGACATCTTCTTCTTCAGAACCCTTGTCTGCTCTCTCATCTGTCTGTTTGGTCACTGAAATATTCACTCCTTACATTTGACTGCATGTTGTTTCTATCTCCAATAATGGCCAGGGAACATTCACTCCTTTCTGAGTTGATCAGTCTAATAGCTGCCTCTCAAAGACCTTCCAAAAAAAAACCTATAATGGAAAAATGATTCTATTTTGGGCAGCTCAGCAACATATCGACCCCTTCTCAGTCACTATATCTCAGATGCTTACCTTTTTATCGGGTAGTTAAAAAAGGTGCTAGTAATTCTTCCATAAAAGTTCATCTTGCAGATATATCCTCCTTTCACCAAGACTTTTCTTTTTATTCCCTAGCTTCACATAAGGTTCACATAAGGTTATGCACAGAGTTTTTAAAAAGGTCTTCTACTCTAGATTAACACTGGTTGCCCTGTTCCACCTTGGGATCTTACTGGAGAGCTTGACCAAGCCTCCATTCAAGTCAGCAAAGTCAGCAGATACAAAATTTATGTTCTCTAACTCTAAGACTATCCTTCTGGTAGCCATTACTTCTGCTAAATGAGTCTCATAGCTTTCAAATTTTCTTACCTAGTTTTCTTTCAGGCTAGAATTAATGATCCTATATTCTCAAAGTGGCCATTCAAGTGAATTTGAATCAGTCCATTCATATAGTGGTATTCTTCCCAAACTATTCTAACAAAGGTGAAGACCAGTTACATAGTTTAGATGTACAGATGCAACTTATATTTTACCTTCTTTGCACAAAAGTCTTCAGAAAAGATGATCAATTATTTGTTTCCTTTTTTAATGCTAGGAAAAGGCCAGAAAATGACCAAGACTATCTTATCTGAGTGGATGTTGGATTGTATTAGTTACGGTTATTTTTCTAGTGACAGACCCTGGACGAATACACCAAAAGCTTACTCTGTCAGAGCTCTGGTAATGTCCATGGCCTTTCTATGAATTTTGCTCTCTGAAGATATCATGAGATCTGTCACACGACCAACCTCACATGGATGGGATAAGTATTATGGGTTGAATAATTTGTCTGAAGATCAAGCTTCTTTGGAGCCACTATTCTTAAAGGCTTATTGTCTGAGGACACTCAAGATTCTCTCCACAAGTTGCTAGTCTCTAGACAGGACCAGATTAAATGCTAAAGTTATGTACTTTCTAGAATGCTAGTTTTATCTTGTCTTTGTTTAGACACCACCTGATTTGCCCCCCTCCCCAGACTGTCACTTCTGAATGAATCTGTAGGGGCTCCAGACACTTAGTTTCACTTTATGGTTCCTAATTGCATATTATTTTAGTTTACATTCCTTTAGGGTATATATGCTGACTAAGCATAGTTACTCAATCTGGATTCCATCTGTCAGGAGAAGAGGGTTAAGAAATAAGGGAGGAGCTTGAGCTTACAAGGAGTACTGCTGCACAGGAAAAGGTACCAATGTGACCAGTCCACTAGTTTCTGGTGTTCTGACAGAGACCAGATACATCTAGCATTCTGATAAGAGTATAATTTACATTTCTTATTGTTAAGGAAGTATATATGTGCTGTGCAGGCTTGAGTCCTTTTATAAAGACAGTATCATCTGATGTACATAGTAATATTCAAATGTGGTAGATTCCATGGCTGGCTACTTATATATGGCAAAAAGAGAAGTGTACCTAAAATAGATACTTGTAGTACTCCCTTAGTAATAACTTCTGACTCTAAATTCTAATAATCCTATTCTGCAAACTCTATTTTTTTAATTCTAAACAGTCCCATCATTAGTATTATTGTGATATTTGGAAATTCTATACATTATTAGGCATTCATATGTTGACAATACTGCAGCACATCTTTGGGGTTTTATGCTGTCGTTTTTAATTTCTCCAAGTCTTTTGGGTTTCTAATACCATGATGGGAATGGACCCCATTCCTAAGTCAAAGTGCAATTAAAGTTCATGAAATTAGTATTGTTTCACTCTGACATTAGCCAAAAGTGCTCTTCGCAGCAGCTACAATGTGCCCAGTAATGACTCCTTCTGCAATTCGTGTGGTGTTACATAAATTAGTAACATATCTAAATACGATTGTAAATTCTTTTTTATAAGACCAGTTGCTTCTACTACTATTGGAACTGTCTGGGTACCTTTCTTCCACATGGCTCTCGTTTCTGCCTGCAGATCCAGGTATTTTATGACTTTGTGTCTCTCTGTACAGAAGACACTGTAGTCACTAGGTGTGGTGATTTCAATGATCAATGCTACTCTTGTCTTGTTTTCTTGGGCCACTATAGTTGGTTTTCTAGCATCTATCTTTTGAACTGTTGGTATTGGGGCATCCCATGTGATATAAACTTTATCATTTTCTATGATTCTTTGTGGTTCATGTTTCCAGTGTTTTACAGCCACTTTGATACCATGTTTGCACAATCGCCAATGTAACAGTCTCGCCACATTATTATGCCTTTCAGTATACAGTCCCTCTGCCATTAGTGTACCGCAACCAGCAGTAAGTTGTGTGACTGTTTCCAATTCGGCTTTACAAAACCTACATATGTCTGTTTCTCACACATGTTCAATGGACTTTGTAAACCAGTGTGTACAATCTCGGGCTGCCAATATTAACCTTTCATTTCTTGATGTGAATTCACCTTTCCTTAACCATTCCTGTGTTCATTCTTGTTTTCTATACTTGCAACTATATATGTTTTTTCCACATTTCTTGCCTTCTCATCTGGTCCTTCACCTTATATTCTTTCTTTTGTTTTTTAGCACATTCAGTTGTTGCCTGTTTTTTATCTACTTCTGGTTTAATTTTCATTCCTGCTTGATGCCAATATGCTTCTGCTAAATTAAGCAGAGATGCCATCTTAGATTTATTCTCCTTATGTTTCAAAATTTTTACTACATTTGGATCTTGTGAGGTTAGCAGATATGTGTGGAGTCCCACGATTGCAGATCTATACATGTAATCAATTTCAAGGAGGCCCATCCCTCCTTCGTAGTGGGGAATATATAATCTTGGTATACACTGATTTTTATAAATCATTTGGTAAGCATGAAGCATCCTTCTTGTTTTACTATCCAATCTATCCAACACTTTTTGTCAGTCACTCCAAAACTATAATTTAGGACAGGAAGAGCAAATTCATTTATGGCTTGGATCTTGTTCCTAGATGTCAATGCTGCTTTCAGGATTAATTTAAGTCTTCTAAAGTACTCCTTACTGAGATTTGTTCACATTTGTTCATGTTTTATTGATGATCCTTCATCAATTCCCAAGTATTTATACACTCCCTCTTGCTCAAGTTCTTTTATATCACATTCTTGTCCCAAACTGATGTTTTCCTGGTGCTGCAGTTTTCCTTTTTTTAAGGTTGCATTTGCACATTTATCAAGACCAAATGACATTCCAATATCATCTGAAAAAGTTTTGACAACCTGCAGCTGTGCTTTCAGCTCCTCATCTGACGAGCTATACAGTTTTAAATCATCTTCAAAGAGAAGGTGAGAAGTCATTAGACTTTGTTGTTTTCTAGAAGCCAAATTGTAGCCATAGCCTAAGCTGTTAAGTAAACAGCTTAATGGATTAATGGCAAAGCAGACTAGCAATGGTGACAGAGAGTCACCAAGAAATATCCCCCTTTGAATGTTTATCCCTGGGATAATAATCTGTCCTTTATCATGGCTTAATTGCAAAGTGGTCTGCCACTGTTTCATGGTTACTGTAATGTAGTCAGTCAGTGTAGGGTGTATCGTATACATTTTTAAGCACTATTTTATCCATGAATGTGGGATACTATCAAATGTTTTTTTGTAGTCAATCCATGCCATACTTAGATTCTTCCCCTTCTTACAGTTCTCCACTATAACTTTGTTTAACAACAAATGATCCTTTGTTCCATATGACTTTCTTTTATTGCCCTTTTGTTCTACTGCCATAATTGAGTTTTCTTCTAAATGACTATAAACTCTGTCGATGTCAATTCCCATGTATAGTTTATACGTCTTTGGAAGACAAGTTATTGGTCTATAATTTTTAGGGTAGCTTGCAGGTTCACTCTTACGTAAGAGCATTGTTTTTCCTGTTGTTAACCAGCGCTGTGTGTATTCGGGGTGTGCATATAAATAGTTCTTACTCATGGCTAAATCCTCGTGCAAAGAAGTTAATACTTTAAGCCAAAAGTTAGGTACTGCATTTGGGCCTGGGGTTTTCCAGTTAGAGGCTTTTCTCAACTTTGTTTTAATCTCTCTGGCTGTTATTTCATCCCATTTCATATCCTGTACCTTTAAACTTCTTATTCTTTCCTTTACTTCTTCTATCTATTTAGCATCTTTGTTATGTTCCACAGGATCTTCATAGATATTTCTCCAAAATGTATTTACTTCCTCTTTTTTTTGGCAGTCTTTCAATTCCTTTTACCTTATTTCCCAATTCTCTATAAAACCTTTTGGGGTCATCAATAAATTGCTTATTTTGTCCTTTTCCCTTATATTAATCTTCGTATCTTCAAAGCCTTTCCATCTGTTTTGAAATTTTTAGTTTATCTCCAATAGTGCATAATAGATCGTGGTCCATTCTAATACTGCGCATTGCTTTTATCACATCTATCTTTTTTAGTATTTTTGTTGATCTATTCCCTCTACTATAATCTTCTAACAATGACACTTCTCGTCTTAGCTGCTTTATAGTTTTCTCTATTTAATATTTCCATGATGGTATTCGCTTTCCCTTGCTACTCTGTGTTCCTGTGGTAGAACTTTATCAGTTATTAATTTAGCAGCACAGAAATATATTCTGTTTACTTCTGTTATATCGCATGGATCTCTATAGACAGTCTTAATTACTGTGATTTGTTTTATCAAGCTTCTGACTTTTGGGGTTTTATTAACCTTCTACAGTCTAGTTTTCTCATTAATCTTTAGATATCTTTGTCTATTAAATCAAGCAACTCTTCTCTTAACTCATCTTCTTCCATACTGAGGGCACATCCCTTGTTTTCCTTTTCCTGCAGGCATTTTATAGAAAATTCTATAGCATCTTTCTGTGGCACATTCTCTTCAATTTCATCCTGTGTCATCTATTGTTCTGTCATATGGGAACTCACTGGCCTATCACTCCTCAACATTGGCTGCATCAGAGTTTCCACAGTTTCCTGTTCCTTTACTTGCTGTCTGGCTTCAAATGAACATTTATACTGGCTTCATGTGGAAGGCTCCAAAATATCTTGATATGGCATCTGACCAGTTGTTTCCTGTTCCACTAGTTTCCCCTTAATTTGGATATCCATTGCTCTATCCTGTTGTGATGATTTCTGTATTCGATTTACTACACTAAATCCTTCTCTTTGCAGCTGTTTCATAACCTCAATTTCTATTTCTTTGACTTCTCCATTGCTCCATGGCTGGACAGAGACACAGGGAACTAATGGCTCTGCTGGACAGAGGCACAGGGAACTAATCTAAGGGGGCGGTGAAAACCAACACATTCTGGCTAGGCTTACAGATGCCCTCCAGCAGATAGCCTAGTACTTACCTATGAACCTATGAACTGATCTCTTTTTCTACTTTTCCTCTTAGTCTTCTTATTTTTTGTATCGTAAAGTTTTCCATATCCAGATTCCTTTCCCTATATTTTTCTTCAAATATCTTTGGTGCTGCTCTTTTTGTATTGGTTAGTTTTTCTTTCTCCTTTGAATAAATATTACACCATATTAAATCTCTTTTCCTTTCCCATGTCCATAATTCTTCTTCACATGTCTCCTGATCTTCTTGCTTTTACTTATTCTGGGGACTCACTCCATCATACTGTGACATAGTCTGTTTTAGACCTTCTACATTAAATCCTTCACTTCGCAGGCACTCCATAACTTCAACTTCTATTTCTTTAACTTATGCTTTACTAATCGTCTTTTCTATATCACATCTTTGTGCTATTAATATTTTTATTGTGAAATTTTCCATATCTGGATGCTTTTGCCTGTATTTATCTAAAAATATTTTTGAAAATGCCTTCTCTATATTAGTTAACTCAGCTTTCTCCTTTGCATAAATATTGCACCATATCAAATCTCTCTTTTTTTCCCATGTCCATATTTCTTTTTTATATTTTTTCAAATATCTCTAGATTTTGTTGTTTATATTTTTTTCACTTCCTCAGATGCTTCTTTTTCCAAACAGATCAAAATTTCTTGATCTATATACTGTTTTTCAAAAATATGTTGTATTAACGAATGCAAATTTTTATTTGAAGCTTCTGACAGTTTTTCCTGCGGAAGTATTTTTCTTTCCTCTAATTTCTCTCTTAATCAATTTGTATATCTTGTGTCTGGAAATTCTGGGCTTTTTACATAATAATAACAATACATAATCTTTTTCTTATTTTCAATAGTCCACTCTATCGTCTTTATGGCTCTTCTTTGGCCAATCATTTTTTGTCATTTTTGTGGACTTCCTTCTACAACAGGGGGGCCATCCTCCCCCTGAGCCTGGCCTGGCCCCATTGTAGGAATGTTTCTGTATTTTGAGGATCCTACACTGTCATTTTTTCCAGTCCTGGCACCAGTGTGCCTACCAGGATTGGGCACTTTTTTCCTGGGTCTTGTGCACCCAGCTATCTTTTTTTATTTTTCATTTACTTCTGTCCATGATATATGCTATATAAATACAGTCTATATATCAGTGTCGCTTTGGTGAGATTTTGTGAAAAACAGGGTCCACCTCATGAAGGTACTCACCAAGACTTGATGATGAATCCAATTTCAGCACTACTACTACTCTCCTTTGCTTGCTGACTTTTCATCTCTCCATCCGGACCACTTTTATACTGTCATAGTAGGTAAACTCATGTTCAGCTGATTAGGTTAATAATGTTTATCTAGAATTACAAACAAGATATTTTTGTCTAAGAGGAACTGGTAAAATTTCATTAACATCAAAATTAAATAAAATGCATGTTTTCTTGATCTGGGGATGGTTTCTCTCAGCATGAGGAAGGGGTCTTGATGTAAATGCAGTTGATCTTTCAGCTCTGAAGGTATGACATGTTAAATTAAAGTACCTACTCCTTAAGCTGTGACATCACAAGTAAGTGATACTGCAAGTTTTTCAGATTACTTTCATTGTCAAAACACATTTTCTTTTGGCAATATGTACAGTTGTGCTAAGACAGCACTTTGGTCAGACATAATATTTCACTAAAAATAGTCATGAACAATATCAGAATGCAATTAGTAGATATGGGTGTTAAATAAAGCTAGATTCAAAGATTCAAAGAAATGTTATTGTCATTTAGGACCACACAAGTGCAACGTAAACAAAATTACAAATGTCAGCTCATGAGAGAAAGGCAGTACAAATAACATAGATACAGCGGTATCAGAGAATAACATAAGAAAGAAAATAACAACACGTATGACATGCAAGAGGTAGTTCACATTACATAAACACATTCAATACCCATTATCCAGTGATAAATAATAAATAAATACCCACCACCAAACCCCTACACTGTTATATTATCCAGTGATAAATAATAAATAAATACCCACCACCAAACCCCTACACTGTTATATTATCCAGTGATAAATAATAAATAAATACCCACCACCAAACCCCTACACTGCTATATTATCCAGTGATAAATAATAAATAAATACCCACCACCAAACCCCTACACTGTTATATTATCCAGTGATAATAATAAATAAATACCCACCACCAAACCCCTACACTGTTATATTATCCAGTGATAATAATAAATAAATACCTACCACCAAACCCCTACACTGTTATTATATTATTATTCATTTATAATGAAGGCAATGAAAAATACTGCTGAGTCTGAGAATCCTCCATTGAAGTGCCTGTGACTGATTTGTTGTGATTCTCGCAGACTCGTTTTTCTTACATATACATTACACATTTCTTATAAACTACTTGGTGATATCAGAAATAATAGCTGAGATAATATAGCCTTTTAAAAATAAAATTTTAAGTTTTAGGTCCTGTCTGAGGCATCCTTCCCTACCTTACATCCAGGAAATCATATTTCCTGGCTTAAAAATTCTCAGCTAATACTCAACTGTAAATGCCAATACACATCAAAACTTTAATTATGAATGTCTTCCGTTTTGCACAGTTGTTCATAGTCAATTGAAAAATGCATTTATGAATCCCGAGTATACATACGTCAAACTATATCCAGAAATGTGCCCAGTAAAACACGTAATTTGAAATTCATACTTGGTATTCAAAACCATCTTTACCCAATCATATAGCCATTTAGCATCAAGTGAACTGTATTATCTCATGCAGAGCTTTACAAATTAAATGTTTTTGTTTACTTTTTCTTAACATTGACAAGCATGGTAACTTCTGACATGCCTTACTGCTTTCTATAATCATTCTTTCATAATCTACATATTTCTGGATGGTTAGATTATGTATTATTTAGCATTATATATAACAGAACTAAGCAAAGCTTGAGTAAAGTTATGTCCACAGGAAAGAACAGAGTGGAGCTGTAGATGACAACTGAGCTGTGAATCCCTTGTGGTTATAAAGTTATTCATGCACTAAGCACTATGTCTGAAAAATACTAAAAGAGAACCACAAAATACAAATACCTTGGCATGTGTACTTTTATTTACTAATGTACACATGTGGTAGGTAAACTGATAGCAAACACCCAAAGAAAGTAGTATGGCATATCATTCAGCCTCAAAATGATGTGTACTAAGACAGCTGATGTAATATATATATATATATATATATATATATATATATATATATATATATATATATATATATAATTATAAATGCACATTATTCTTTTTACTATGTGTCAGTGTAAGAACCATTCTGTTTGGAGGAAAATGCTCTTTGTTGTGAAGTGATTTAATTTGTTTCCAGTTAAACACTAATTTATAGAACCAGTTCTTCCCACACATAGCTGCCACAACTAAAACAGTCACATTATTTATTTATTCATTTAGTATAGTGTAATCATTATACTCCCTGCACAGGTAAGCTCTTCTCTGTCTATGTTTTATGTTTCACAGAAGCTTTCTGTAAGCAGTTTATAAAACAATTAACGTGCTAAACATTTTTTGGCATAATATATGTTGTTGCACCTGTATCAGTCTCCATGTTCACTGGTTTGGCATTAATAATAAATGCAGATGGAAATGATTCTTTGAATACTTTTAGAAATTATTGACAAGTGGGTCTCATTTCACACCCTTGATCATCTTTCCAAATATATACAGCATTTTGATGTGCCATTTTTTACTTTTATTCTTTACTTGCAACTGTGCTTTTATTTGACATGCTGATTTTTATGCCACACTTTTCCACACCTCTGGCATTTAGCCTCTGTAATAATAATCCTACAAAGAGTGATTTTTAGTGATACATAATTGACAAACCTCATTTATGTTTGCTTCTATTTCACAGTACAAAGCAATACTCCACACATACTTGCATGTTCACATACATTGAGACTAACCCAGTCAACAAAGGATAAATAAATAAAAAAATAAATAAAATAAATTGATTTTGTGATCAAACATAAAACAGGAAAACCTATTGTCTTAGATGATGCTGTGTAATATTTTGCTTCACATAGATGGTGAACACAGATGATGGAAAGGGATGTCTTTAATATCTGCTGAGCACCTCCTCACTTCTATGGAGAAATAAATACCTGTAGTGTTAAGAGTGAGATCATTGGTGTAGAACTGTCATCCATCTAATGTTTCAGACTTGTGGTGGGCTTGCTATTACTGAGGGTAATGTAATTTCATAATGTTTTGCAGACCTCAGCAGAAATGGTGCAAAATACTCCCTTAATGTCTTGGGATGTTCAAGGATTACCTGTCAAAGTCAGCAAGGAGGAAAATATGTCTATTCCAAAAGAGGTCGACTGGAGAACAAAAAATTGTGTTACAGAAGTTAAGCAACAGGGAAACTGCCATTCTTGTTGGGCTTTTAGCACAGTAAGTGTTATTGTTTACAAATGAGATGAAAATAATTAATTCAGTCTCATACGTGGGAATGTTATAATAATAATGTTAATTTGGACTAAAAGTATGATTGATGACAACTTATGTAATGTTACAATACTTTCTGATATTCAGCATGTTTTAACACATGAGTGACAATTATGCACGAGACTGGCATGACTTTATCTTCTCTTTCATTAAGAATCATACAAAACACACATGCATCCATCATGTGATTAAGGAGGGGCTTACACCTGTGCAAGACCTCTGCTGTTGCTCTGCAGAAACTATAATATCCTTGATTTAGTCCTTACCAAACAAGTCCCACCATGCTTCTCGTCATCCCTGTTTAAAAGTGACTACAAATCAGTTGTTTTCTGTCAGGCCTAGTAGTGCCATCTCACCACCAACTGATACCATCATTAGGGACTTCTCCAGGCAAAACCAACTTCAGCTTGTAGAGGATCTGCACAAAATTGTAGTCAAGCCCAATCAAATGGACCAAACTGAGAGAGCTGCCATATTCAGCTCCAATTTTTACGAGCAGCTAAACAGCTGCATAAAAAAATCTGTATCTGTTTGCCCTAAAATATAATTGTAAATTCAGCTATAAACCTCTCTAGTATAGCTCTTTAATTTTATGTATAATAAAAGAAGAAAAATAATGAAAAGTTGTAAGAAATCCCCTTCCCTCGATGTTAAGACAACAATGAAACATGTCAACAAGGAGTGTAAGAACACAATTAGAAAACGTAAAGCAGATTATGAAGTTAAGGTTGCTACATGTATGAAATAAAAACGTAAATCTTTCTTCAATTATGTTAGGAAATTAAGAAATAATATTCATTAATGCACTGAGCTCATCCATAATAACATTATAAATTACAATCCTAAGGCTGTAACCAATATATAACATACAAATTTAGTGCCAGCTCTACCTCACTTCCCAATGTTGATGCACACACTATCACAGAAACTTTAGTTTTATGAAGCAAGTTCTAGAATCCCTGTAAAAAAATAATGTTTGTATGAGACCAGATAACACAACGAGCTATATTCTCATCAGTGTCAAGTATGCACTACCTGAGTCTTTACTTAAACTGTTCAAACTCAACCTATCCACAGGGTTTGTACCCAATGTCCAGAGAAATATCAACTCTGGCACTTCTACACAAGGGTGGACATTCTGCATACCCAGATAATTATAGGCCTATCAGCCTCACCAACCTTATATGCAAAGCAATGGAACATATAACAGAACTTATTTATGCAGGTATTGACAACTTAACCAATCTGGACCCCACTTAGTTCTGTTTTGTTATGGGCAGACCTGTCTCCTGATCCTACTTAGCTTCTTTGAAAAGACTACAGAGGCAGTGGACAATGGTCACTCTGTGTAGTCTGCTTAATTTGACCTTAATAGAGCCAAGGCTTTTGACACTATCCCCCATATTGGCATTATTGAAAAATTACACAAACTTAATGCAAATCGCTATGTTGCCCACTAGATTGCAAATTGGCTAACTAACAGATCTCAGTTAGTGACAGTTGGTGGTACCACATGCATCAGTGCTGAGCCCTACCCTCTTTAGCATTTATTTTGCAGACATCCAAGCCAATATCCCTGAAGGGAAGTTGACCAAATTTATTGATGACAGCATGCTGGGTGGTATTATCTGCTCATCAACTTATATTAAACTGCTTCCACAAGGCCTGGAATATAGTAAAAATAGCTGCAAGCTAAATACAAAGAAGGGCAGCATAGCAATGTTCAGAAAACAATCTGCTACATAAAGACATAATCATAAGAGATCAGGGTATGTATGTGGGCAACTATCTTTCATTTTTATCATTATGTTTCCACCATAGTCAGGAAATACTTATATCTAACCCAGTTAACGGTGTATCTTCAAGATGCAAGTAAGTCATCCTACTCATTGTCAAAAACAGTGCCCCTTTTGGTATGTACAAATTCAAGCATATTGCTGTAAAGGACCCAATAATTTTAACATAATCAGTTATACACTTTAAATCCTTCAACTATTCTGATAGAGTGACACAACTCTCCTTTCATCTAGTAGTTTACCAGCTGCTCCGAGGTGAACAGGGTCTAACATTTTGAGTGATGAAAGACCCATTTCTATTTGAGCTGCTATTGCTTTGCAAAACCAGAGGCTCTACAAAATACACCTGCCAGGGACTTAAATTTACTCCAACACATAAATAAGACTTGGTGTTGAGACAGGTTCCTAACTTAACATATTCCTAACCTGTGGAATAAGTCACCACTAAAGGTCAAGCAAAGTGCTTCTTTGTCTGCCTTTAAGCTAGTCTTGATGATATGATGGGCAGACACAAATTTGCATCAATGTTTTCAATCATGGTCCTGCTTGATTTGGGAGGCGAGTACTATTAAGTGCTCATGTAGGAAGGCAATAAAGTTTATATGTACACCACCACCACAAAAAAAAAAAAAAAAACACGAACAGAACAGCAGAATATTTAGAAAAACCACAAAGCCAGGAAGCCAAAGAATAGATTTATTCAGTAAAAATCTCTAGCACCTCGGTTCACCCACCTTTAAAGAGTATACCATTACAAAAACCATAGCACCTAATATCTCTACATAAATTATCTCATCAGTCCATTAAATAATTATTCAATTAATCAAATACAATATTAAAAATCTCCAATTGCATTAAGTGTTTAAACAATTAGGAATCAAAGTGTCATATTTCAGTATAAAAACTAGCTCTGTGTAACTATCTGTTTTTTTTTTTATATATTTACATCACTATATTGTCCAACATAAACTTGTTCCAGTACTGTAGCTTGTAACCCTTCTGTTTCATTGTTGTGATAAGTTTTACAATGCACTGCAACAGGAATATCTATTCTAGATGTTCTTATATCCCAAACATGCTCTTCTAATCTTGTTTTAAAAGCCCCTTTCCTCTGCCCTATATAACATTTTTCACAATGGCATTTCAAGGCATATATTGTCCCTTCTGTGTCACAACCATATTTACCTTGTGCTGTATATTTCTTTCCATTAATTCTGTTAAAACTTCTAACCATAGATTTGCAACAGCAATATTTACCACAAGGTATAGTACCTATATGGGTTATATCTCTTATCATGGTTTCCAATGGAGACAAAAACCTCCCATGTACTAGCATGTCCCTGATGTTTCTCCCCCTTTTATATGAAATACCTGGTCTCTTGCTTAGCCCATTAGTAAAATCTTTGTGTTTCTACAAGAAGCCCCAATAGAATTTTGCCAAGTTTACTATTTCCATGCTAAAGGGACTATATATTGTCAGTGAAGTATGTTGAACTTTTATATGTGTCTACTTATGTGTGAGTGGTAAGGAATCTTATGTTGTCTGTGACCACTTGCCTAACATTGTTCTTATGTTCCTGTATAAAGAATTCCATTGTATAAACTTCTCTCCGTTCCAGACCTGCATACAGCAGTGTCAAATCTAAGTGAAATTCTTGTAAGCACTGCCTGCAGAAGTGATCTATCATTCTTAGACATTAATTATATTCTTAAACATTGGCATTTTCTGTGCAATGTCTTTCCTAACATTGATTGTGAATACTAACAACAACCCAAATGGGCTGCTACTCCATTTATGGTAAACAATGTCTCCACAGCCCAGCATCCCTAGTAGTCATTCATGACGTCTGCATCACATTCATGTCACTGTAGCAAATGAAGCTCAAACAAAAATATCCTATTCAACCTGATAATCATCAAAGCCTCCCCATCTCTCTTACAGTCATGCAGTCTGTGAATTACTTATCCGTCTTGCTTGCTTCATGCAAGTAAACAGTGATAAGAACCTACAACTCCTACTGATGTTGCCATCAACTCGACACTTATTAACTATCTTATTCAAAACTGGGGTCTTACGTGTCCCGAATCTGATATGCTAAAAGTTCAGCAACTCAAATACCCTTCTCAGTGTCTCAGACTCAATAATAAAAATGCAAATTTGTCAAAATTAATATAGTAAAATGTGGAAAGATAGGAAACATAAATGTTTAGGTCACCAATTATATTACTGAACTTCAGCTGCAATGCATTTGGCACATAGCCATTCATGGATAATTCTCTGTATCCTATATAGTAAACTGCTGTGCCCCCACAACCCTGTTTCCTATTTATTATAACTCAAAAGTTGTGCCAGCTCAAAGAAAGGGCAAGCACTGTCACAAGCTAAATGTTGTATAACACCAAGATGGTACAATATTGTATGTCAAAGCTCTCACACCAGGCGTATAAAGAATCTTGTCTTTCTGCAAACACACGATAAAACTGTTCCTTTTTATGTGTGCTGCTGTGTGGTTTCCATCTTGATTTATGGCATCTTTCTGAACAGGTCAGGTCTATATCATATGTTCGAAGTTTGAATACTTCAAACGTTAAATAATCGAATTTAAATGTTCGAAGTTTTAAACATCGAACATATGATTAAAAAAAAATAAAGTGAACTTACCTGACTGTTGTAAGCAGGGAGGCAAGCCCCCCTGCATTCCTCACACCTCCCTGCTCTTTAAATATACCAACTCCGAGATCGCATTATAATGTGGTAAAGGGAAGATTTCCCTTACAGCACTTTAATGTGGTCTCGGAGTTGGTATATTTAAAGAGCAAGGGGGTGAGGGGGTGCAGCTCCTACATGGGGGGTGCAGGGGGGCTTGCCCCCAAGCCTACAACAGTTAGTTTGGGGGGGGGGTTTGTTTTTGTTTTTTTACATATGTCCAAAGTTTTAAAACTTCGTACATTTAAATTTGATTATTTAATATTCAAAGTTATAAAGCTTCGAACATATGATATAGACCCTTCTGAACTGTTCTTTTTACTTGTCATGATTGAGCTGCTGTTATTTGGCAGTTCAGATTTGAGGAGTTGTATTAGAAATGACAGAATTTGCCTTACTCTTTACTGTAGTACTGAATATTCATCCATTAATGTGTCAGAAGTTCAGAACATGGTTCAACTTTTTGATAGACTGCTGTATTTAAAAGAGACAGCAGAGTGGATCAGTATCAAGCTGTCTACTTCAAATCTTCATTTTCTGGTGTTCAAGTCTTATTCAGGTCAATGCCTGTTGCATGTTTTGCCTCTGTGTTTTTCTCAAGTAATCCAGTACCCCCCCCAAAAAAAATACTGATTAATGACTACTCTGAAACAGTCCATATGTACTGTATTTATCCTTGCTCTTGTGGCCCATGACATGGCTGAATGGAGTTCGTTGACCAGTTTATGGATACTGCACCCGTATTATGAGATCTATATCATAACAAAATATGATAAATCCTTACAAGTAAATTATTCACCATGGTGGAATTCTCATTTAAAGAAATTAGGTAATGCAAAAATATATTTTTTTGATTTCTGTAAGAGTCATCTGACTTCTTATAACAAAAGTAAACTGTGCAAAATCAGTAACAATAAGGCACGATAACTCATGGCAAAAGACAAAAAAATGATAATTGGGCAAGAAGTCATTTAACTACCTTCTTCTTTTTCTTTCAGTTGCTCCCATTAGGGGTTACCACAGTGGACCATTTGTTCCATTTCTTCCTGTACTCCGCATCTTGCTCTGTCACACCAACCACCTCCATGTCCTCTCTTACCACATCCATAAATCTTATCATAGGTCTTCCTTTTTTCCTCTTACCTGGCAGCTCAATCCTTAGCATCCTTCTCCCAGTATACCCATGATCCCTCCTCAGCACATGTCCAAACCAATGCAATCTCACGTCTCTGGCTTTGTCTCCAAACCGTCCAACCTGAGTTGACCCTCTAATATAGTCATTTTTAATCTTGTATACCCCCGTCACAACCATTGCAAATCTTAACACCTTTAACTCTGCCACCTCCAGCTCTGAATCCTGCCTTTTCATCAGTGCCACCATTTCCAACCCATATAATATAGCTGTTCTCACTATCATCTTGTAGAACTTTCCATTCACTCTTACTGGTACCAGCCTGTCATAAATCACTCCTGACACTTTCCTCCACCCACTCCACCCTGCCTGTACTCTCTTCTTCACCGCTCTTCCACACTTAACATTACTCTGAACTATTGATCCCAAGTATTTAAATTTATCCACCTTCACCAACTCTACTCCCTGCATCCTCACCATTCTTCTGTCCTCCCTCTCATTCACACACATATATTTTGTCTTAGTCCTGCTGACCTTCATTCCTCTCCCCTCTACAGCATATCCCCACCTCTCCAGTGTCTCCTGAACCTGTTCCTTACTCTCACTATGGATCACGATGTCATCTGCAAACATCATAGTCCACAGGGATTCTTATCTGATCTCGTCGGTCAACCTGCCCATCACCATTGCAAAGAAGAAAGGGCTCAGGGCTGACCCTTGATGTAATCGCACCGCCACCTTAAATGCATCCATCACTCCTTCTAAAGACCTTACCACTGCTACACTGCCCTCATACATATCCCATACCCCTCTTACATACTTCTCTGCCACTCCCAACTTCCTCATACAGTGCAATAACTCCCCTCTAGGCACCCTGTCATATGCTTTCTCCAAGTCCACAAAGATGGACACAATGCAACTCCTTCTGTCTGTCTGCCTCTATACATCTTCATCAACACCTTTGGAGCAAACATCACATATGTAGTGCTCTTTCCTGGCATGAAACCATACTGCTACTCACTAATCATCACCTCCCTTCTTAACCTAGCTTCCACTACTAATTCCCATAACTTCATGCTGTGGCTGAGTTTAATTCCACTGTAGTTACTACAGCTCTGCACATCACCCTTATTCTTAAAAACTGGTACCAACACACTTCTTCTCAACTCCTCCAGCATTCTCTCACTCTAGAAGATTTTTTTTAAACAATCTGATTAAAAACTCCACTGCCATCTCTCCTAAACCCCTCCATGCTTCCACTGGTATGTCATCTGGGCCAACAGCCTTTCCATTCTTTATCCTCTTCATAGCTGTCCTTACTTCCTCCTTGCTAATCAGATGCACTTCCTGATTCGTTATCCCCACATCATCCAACCTTCTCTCTCTCTCATTCTCTTCATTCATCAGCCCATCAAAGTACTCTTTCCATCTGCTCAACATACAATTCATTTAGCTATAACCCTACAGAAAAGCTGAGGATCGAAACACATAGTGTGCATCTATTTACTTTATATACCTGTACATGAATGAAGACATAATAAACAATTTCAGTGCTTGTACAATTGCAGGAAATAAGCAGCTTGCAAACAAAAAAGAAAAAAAGCAAGTAGTATGGGCCTGAATCGCTTAGTGGCATATCTGTTAAATTATCAGAAGATGCTTTCATTTTATCATTACATTGCACCTTCAATAATTTCTTTAAAAAAATGATGTACCATATAAGTACAAGACAATTTTAGTGATAACAATACTCAAAAGTGGACACTCCAAGATGGCTTTAGACTGAGTAACAGCTTAATTTCTCCTCTCCCATTATGAAAACAGACACTCATAAAACAGAACCAGTGAATTTGTCTTACTGGGTAAATTTCAATAACTGGCTAGTAATTGCACAGCCTGGATGCCAGAAAAAAAAAAATTCAGAGACCCTGAAAAAAAATCAGTCATAAAAGATGAGGAGAAAACGCTGGCTGTAAAGAATCCTGCTGCTGTTCAGCAAAAAGCCACCAAAGCTCCAGCTCTGGTGCAAGACATGACTTCCAGTAATCTAAAGGAGAAAATAAGTCAAATGTGTTCAGAGTTGATTAAAATAAATTAAACACTGAAGGAATATATACATTCAAATAACACAAGTCTGAAAATGGAAGAAGTTTTAAATAAATATTCAGATGAGCTAATAAAACTGCAAAAATCAAAGGTCAACATAAAGAAAAGGCTGGCTGAATATGAGACTACTCAATAAAATATATTTCAAAGCATGGTATAATTATAGGACAGAGCAAATAGAGAAAACCTGAGATTTCTGCTGTATCAGAAAAACTGGAAAGAATGCACTATTAATTTTATGAAAGCACAAATAAGCAATTAGACTGGTATTTAAAAGCAGGAGCTGTTAATTTAAAGGGTACATCATGTCTATGCTCCAAATTTGTCCATGACAAAGCAACCCAGACCTTTACTTTATTTTTATTTGTTTATTTAATTATTTTATTTTACATTTGATGACCGGGAATGTTCGACTGGACACAGGTCCATTTTCAGTGGAGGCCCAGGAATTAAAGCTCCTTATAAAACAATGCTACAAATATTTTTTTTTTAATACATAACTGTACTCATAAGGCAAGGCATACAATTATACATATAGGAACATATTTAACATTTCTTCATAGACATATACATCAATACCATCAGAATAAAACATTGTTTGGCAAGAATAAGTATTCAGAAGTGCATTATTTGGTAAGAATAAATATTCAGAGGATAGTAGGTAAGAGGTGATCTTTGGCAGAATCCTTGCAACCCTGTAATGTAAGTGGATTAGCCTGAGGAATCACATGGGCACAGCCAATTGATAAAATAGTGGGTTTTGAGTAGTTTCTTAAATAGTGAAGCAGAGCTGGTAGAAGTTATGTGCTTTGGGAGTGAGTTCCAGATATTTGCTATTGTACAGCCAAAGAGAGTTTTACCTGCTTTATTCTTATATTTGATGACATTTATGAGATTTTGGTCTGCTGTTCTTAAGGTTCGAGTGGTAGTGTAGGGCTGTATTAGATCCTGTAGTGCTGGAGTTTTGTCAGGGAGGTAGTACAGTTTGTGGGCTGTGAAGAGTTGAGTAGTAAGTAGTAGATGGGGCAACTCAAGCCAGTTGAGCGGTTTGAGGGAGAGACAGTGATGGGGTCTATTAGAGGCACCTGTAGCAAACCTGACAATCTTGTTATAGCAGGATGCCATTTTGTTTTGTTCGCTGTGGTGAAGATTAGTCAGGATTGGGGAGGCATACAGTAGGGTGGATAATAGGTGAGTTCTTGCAGTAGGGCTTTGGTATAGCTGGTCATGAATTGCCTGTTCCTATACAGGAGACCAAGCTTTTTGTTTACTTTTTTGATTGTTTAGGCTATGTGTACGTCAAATTTGAGATTGTTGTCGATTACTACTCCTTGAAGTTTAGTGTGTGTTGTTGGAGTGATTCCGGTATTGTCCTTGGAGTTTATGGTGAAGTCATTACTTAGTGCAGGAGATCTACCAGGACTGAAAATAATTAGTTTTGTTTTTTGGGGGTTGAGTAGAACCCCAAAGTAAAAGCTTTAATAGCAAAGATGCAATCCTACCAGCAGAAAAAGCTGATTCTGACAAAACTGTGGCATAAGGACAAAGTGTTAAAAGTGGGAGACAGTAGAGTGTCTGAGGAAAATGATTACTCACTGTACACAAGGCAGAAGAGAAGTAAATTTATTACAGCAATCACAGAATGTTGAGAAGCAGGTGTGAGATTCAAGATGCTGTATCCAGCTATTTTCAGAATATTTCTTTCTTAGAAGGTCAAAATCATTCTTTGATGCAAAACATGCTAAGGGGGAAATACAAAATTTGTATAACAAAAGTGAGTTATTAAGCAGAAGAAGATTCTGCTTTTCACTCTTCTGATAATAAAGCCCATAGAGAGACCATGCCAGTGAGACCTTTTCCAATGTTCCAAATGAAAATGCTTGAGAGACAGAAAAAAAGCATAAGAGTTCACTAGAAGAAAAAGGAGTACGTTAGAAATGAATCAATGACTAGATTTTGGAGATGGAGATCAACTGGAAGAAAACCAGCAACTTGGAAATTGATGATTAAATGTGGGATTACAAAACATTAACTACATTTGTAAAGTATGATGAAATAAGAAAACCTGAAACATTGAACTTTTTTGACTTTGTTAAATTTGTAGGGGACTGCAAATTACTTATGTCATGCCACTAATGTCTGGAAGATTTAGGAGTGGGGAAGAGGAAAGAAATTTTAAGTCAAATAAAATGGTGTTCTTAACAGTATTTTTATAATACATGGTGCTAACTACATACTATAAAGTAAAACTTTTTCAGTTCATTTTGTGTGTAATAAGGATACTAAAGTAGACAGGTGCTCCTATTTTACCGTCTTTGTTTTTTCTTGTTTAGTTCTAAGAAATGTAGACACTATAATGTAAAAAGAGAAAAATGCATGGACAAAAAGAGCATGATATAAGTAAAACTGATATGCCTTTTTTTATTTTTGCATAGGGAAATGACTAGATTAAGGCCCTTGTCTTGATTTAATAACAAGTTTTAAAGGGATGCAAATAAATAAAAGGACACTGAATATAATGAATACTGGTTGGGAGATAGTATAATGGTTAAGGTGCTTGTCTCATAGACACAAGGTACATGGACTTATTCTCACTTTTCAGACAATTGATGCAACTTGGGATTAACATGACTAGGCTTGTAAGGGATCTAGGGCTGCTAACCTAGTAACTTGCCATTAATAGTGTTTCTGCTAACACATAAATGTTTACATTGCAATGTGTATAGTGAAACACAACCGTGTATCTGGCTCTTATGTTTCTATGGAACAATCTGATAAGGAGACAATAAAACTTTCTTTCACTAGATAGGTGATAATGTTTTCTGAAAGCATTTAAGTTGTTTTCCCCTTGTAGGAGAGGAAAACATATCAAACAAAACAGATGGGCTGTATCATGCATTTTATAGATAACCTTCATTATAGGTTAATTCAAGTTTATTTGTGTGGCTGTCAATCTGGGACAATTGTTACTATTCAGAGGGTTAAACTTTATTATTTGAAGATGTACATCATTTTGTGTGTTAGTATTAAGTTAATACATTTTAGGGGTGTTCTGGAGGTTTTTTGAGGATATCCATTAAAAAAAAGTTTTGTAAAGTATTACATACATTCAAATGGATATGTCAAAAATAACTATATAAAAGATCAACCTGCAAAACTTTAGTGCATGCATGTAATGCAAAATTTGTAACTATAGATTTAATAAAAAAAATGTTACACATATGTAAGAATACTAACATTTTATCATAATTCTCTTTCCATATTATCTTTAAATGTGAATGGTCCCACAGACATATACAAAAAAAAAGAGTAATGAACTCTATCTAAAAATGCAGAGTGTAAATAGTTATGCTACAGGAGACATGTTTAAAAAGAACTGAGCATGTGAATTTGATAAACAAAATATTTCGGGATGGTTATTCAACAGAATTTTTGGGACAAAGAAAAAAGAAGTCCCTATATTAATTGTGAGATGAGCTCTGATAGTGATAGAAGAGGAAATATTAATAAAGGTAGATATGTAGTAATAAGAGGCTACTGTCAAGGATGGAGGATTACACTGTCATGTATTTATATTCCAACAAAAACTGTTACACTGGAGCTTATGCAAATTCTTGGAGAAATATATATGGGGTCCTAGAAGGGAAAATATAACAAAAGATGTTAAGATTTTTGAATAAATTTATGAAACTATTTGATATGGAAAATGTGAATTCAGTAGTAGGGGTTCAGAGGGAATTTATATATTATTCCCTAAGGTACGAAAACTGGGCTAGGCTATACAGAAATTATATTTCATAGGAACACGTGCATTAAATTGAAGGTTTTGATACACTATTTCAGATCATGTGCTGATAAGAACTAAAATAAAAATTCAGAGTAATAAAATAAAAATAAGATACTTTCACTTCCCCATCTATCTGTTAATCAGAAAGGAATTTAAGGAATGAAAAGTGGAAAATAATTGGGGGTTATTACAGAAGACAGAAATTTCATCTGAAAATATAGATAGGAAGTGGGATAAAATTAAAGTGGAGTTTAAGATGTTGTGGAAATAAAAATAAAGGATTGGGTTAAGAAGTAACAATAATTATTTAGTTGTCCTTACAAAGGTTACATAATTACAAAATAGGGGAAATCTCACAGAACAAGAAGAGGAGCAACTGAAGAGTGCTAAAGAGAAAATAAAGGACTACCTGGATAATATGCATGAGTTTAGAATGATTGTTGGTAAGCAACTGTTTTTGATAATAACTCAAGAGCACAAAAGCTTTAGCACAGTGGCGCATGCAACAGAAAGTAGAAAAGTTTGTTGCCAAGCTTAGGGAGCTTATAATAAGAAAAATAACCAGAGATCCTCTACAGGTATTAGAAATATTTCAGAATTTTAATGAAACTCATTATAAAGCAGAGAAATGAGGAAATCAAGAAAAAGTACAAATGAAAATGTTTATGGAAGAATTAAATATGCCAAGGGTAGAGACAGATGAGGCTCAATTACTAGCAGTTGGTATAATCTGGAAGAGAGGAGAGGAGATCAAAATGGTGATGTATAGTATGTATCCAGTTAATTATATTTAAAATGAAATAACCTGCAAATGATGCTGTTAGGATATAGTCCTATTGGGAGTGTTATTTGGGCTGTCACAGAGGATTTAGGAGAATAGCTTCAGGAAAGATGTGTACAGTATACAGTCGCAATGACAATGATAGAATAAAGAAGGAACAGACAAAATCCATGACTGTAAACCTTTGAAGTAATGAAAGCTGGGTGAGAAGAAAGGTACTCAACTGATTAGGGGTAAGGGAACATTTTGATGGGATTTCACAGACGTCTTACTAAAAGTAATGTTATACATGCAGAATGAAGGAAGAATCAGTCATGATGGATAGATGTCAGGGACAGAACTAGCATGGAAGTTTCATAATCCAGTTCTGTACAGACAATATAAGAAGACATAAGCAATACAAAGTAGAGTAAAATTCATTAAAGTTTAAGCACTGTATGGTAAAAAAATAAAACTAATGTACAAGTATGAAAACATTATAAATATAGTGAAATAAAGGGTTTTTAAATAAAAAAGAAAAAAAGAGTGAAAGATAAGCAACAAAATCAGGCCTGAAATCTCAGCTACCTTTAAAAACATTGAGGTTTCTTTGCACGCATTCATACACATGTGTATGTATGCAGGGAGTACAGTTTGCAATACAACAGATGTTTCATTAAATTTGTCACAGGTAAAGAAGCATCTAAGAATGAACATTTTAATTCACATGACCAACTCACACTTGGAATTTGTAAACTAAATAAATGTATATAATTTATGAACCAGGGTATAGCACTGATCTCCACAGAACTTTTTCAGATTGGCGGGCTTTTCTGGCTATAGAGAACTCAGCACAGCTCCTCGTGGTGTCCAGCAGAGTTCCTAGAGCAGCAGAGACCAGAAAAGACAAACTTTCCAGATTCTAAGTATTTTTTTCTGCATTTTTGACTTTTTAAGCCTTTCGACGACTATTTCTGCCTGTTTTATTCTGTCATTACCTGTTTTTACTGTTTTTAATAGCTTGAATTGTTTGTTGCACTTGCTTGTTTAAGTTTTGCTTAAAAGTTAAACAACAGGCTAATACACTCAAGTGTACTAGCTTTTGATAGCAATTAGTCGAAAAACACAGCATTTATTGTATTTTCTGCCTATTTGAAAAAAAACTTGAAAAAAAAAAAAAAAATACTCTTGTTTTCCATACTTTCCTAATAGTTTGTTCCAGTGATCAGATTTTGCTGATCCCTGGGCTTTGTCTTGGTTCCTGTGTTTCTCCATTTTCCTTGTTTGGTCAAAGGGAAGTTTCTTTACTCACCAGTGAGGGTGGGAGTACTGAGCTGCCTGTTTGTCCTCAGAGGAGTGGTTTAAACCAGTAACTTGTAGTTTATTGGCCATTTTGGGTCATTTCCTGTCTTTTCCAGCCCCCTGCTATAAAGCACGCTTTAGCGCGCATTAGCGCAATTTAGCGCGATTTAACGCGGAGCTGCTACCGTTGCACACTAGGGCAGCACCGGTTAATCAGGTTTAAACTATTCAGGCTACCTAAAGTCCACTCTTCAAATTTTCCCTTAAAACTACCTTCCTCAAAGTATACTACTGTTCTATTTAGTGTATCCTATAACTATAAATTATCTCTACTTGACTCCCAAGTAGACTATTCTCTATCTGTATAGCCCAGCACTTGCTCCTACAGTACTTATCACCTTGATACAGCACTCTTGTTACAGATAGTACCCCAAAAAAGCAAACCCCATTTCTCGGTCACCCACACCCCCAAAACCTTTTTAAGTTTTTCCGTCTATTCCTTCTAGCATGTCGAGGGATCAGTTGCTAATGTCCTCTCCTGCTCAGCTGGTGAACCTGGGAATATTGAGGCAATGTTACAATTGCCTCATGTACACTGAACAACCCTCTCCTCCTCCCACAAAACACAAATACATGCGAGAGATGCAACTATACGGCCAAACTGGAGGCTGAGCTCTCTCAACATAGGACTGGCAAGACCAGACAGGAGGAGAAGGTAACCACACACACTATAGACCCAGTCTCACATAATACCATCACAACCTCAAATCATACACATAAACACACAAAGACATACTCGGAGGCTCTGATCAAAAATCTACCAAAACAGCAGAGGCCACCAAAGCAGACACCCAAACAACTACCACCTCAGAACACAACACCTGCAACACATAGACCACACAGTCAGAGTGTCAAGCAGTCACAGCCCTTAAGGCCAAACACAATGCCAGACACACTAGTCATTGGTGACTCCATAGTCAGACACACTGATGTCCCGCTCACCAGATTGAGTAAGGAAAAGGTCACAGTAAGCTGCCTGTCGGGCACTAGAATCCGACACATAACGCAAGCACTCAGGTCTCTCAACAGCAGGTACAAGTACGACTCAATCATTGTCCATGCTGGTGTAAACGACCTGAGACGTACCTCCTTGGACTACATGAAAAGAGACATAGAGGAGCTCTCTGATTATGTAGCCCAAGCAGGTATGACCCTGACCTTGAGCAGTATCCTACCTTCACCAAGAATGATGCCACAATACAGAGATAGGATGATCAGCTTTAACAATTGGCTTAAACTCTGGTGTCATTCAAAGGGATCAATGTCTGTCTGCCTGGGATGACATGCTGGACAAGCCACGCTGCTTCGCAAGGGACGGCTTGCACCTGTCACCCCTGGGATTCCGGATTTTGTTAAAGGCTCTTGCCACACCCATAGTGCCTTTTTTAGGCAAGGCTCAAATTCTAAACCTACCACCCTAGAACACAACAAAGAAAAAAACTAAGGGTAATGCTGCTCAATGCCAGAAGTCTTAACCTCAAGATGCATGCACTCGAGGCCCTTCTCAGTATGGAGAACATCGATGTCTGTGCTGTGACAGAAACCTGGTTCAAGGCTCCTGAGAGCACCCCAGCACTATCAGGTTTTACCTCATATCATGCGTTCCGGCCCCAAAATCCGGACAATACCAAGAAAGGTAGGGGGGGGGTATCCATATTCATCAAGGACACCCACACCTCAAGATTGGTGGCAACGCACGATGCATCGGAAACCATCCAGGTGCAATTAACCATAGGCAAGACTGCTCTGCAATTTGTAGCATGTTACAGGCCACCATCGTAAACTCAGGAACCTCACATGGCCTTCCTGAAAACACTGGAGGGGATAAATGTATCTCTGAACACCATAATACTAGGTGACTTCAACTACCCTAATATAGACTGGGAACACTACTCAAGCCCAAACACTCTAGCCCAAAAGTTCCTGGAATTCATAAACTCAAATGCCATGGAACAACTAGTCACCATCCCCACAAGAGGAGAAAACATACTTGATCTCATCATCACGAACATGGGAGCACAATGTTCAACACCGAAGTATACCCCTCACTGGTGAGATCAGATCACAAACTAATCTTGCTGGAGGTCCTTATCCGCCCCACCGAAATAAAAAGACCACAGTAAAGAACTTCTCGAAGCCAACTTCACACTGCTTAAGACTAGTGTGGTCTCCTTTAAGGCCCCGAGCGGTAAACATTACTCAAACCGCTGAATCACTTACAAATGCCTTCTACCAGCACCTGCAGGCTGCATGGATCAGGCAATCCCAAGCAAAACAAAGACTCTTTGTACCAAAGGCAAGCGTCCAGTCGGGTGGACCCCAGCCATAAACAAACTCTACAACAAAAGGAGAAAGCTACTACAAGATAGAGCAAAATCCTTAAAAGGAAAGACACCGCTGATCACTATAAGTAAAAAGCTAAGAGCTCTCATAAAATCATCCAAAGCTAATTTTGAGAGAAAAATAGCTAAGGACTCTAAAGACAACCATAAGGCATTCTTTAGCTATGTCAGAAACCTAGGAGGAAACTCCCAGATATGCTCAGAATTAGTCCAAAATGATGTGAAGATTACTGATCCTACAGACATTGTCAACATACTGGCTGACAGGTTCAGTGCAAACTTCTCGCCCCCCTCCCCCCCAAAAGGAGAGATATCTATACCAAATGATTGTAGCCCCACAAACATCTCTAACGCCCAGGTGAGAACTGCTCTCTCCAAGGCAAGGAACACAGCATCCATGGGACCTGATGGTGTCCCCAGCTGTGTGCTCCACGAACTCAACGAGGAATTAACCCCACAGTTAGGACAGCTGTTTAATCTTAGTCTCACCTCCGGATACGTACCCAGGGAGTGGCGCACAGCGACTGTGGTCCCACTTCACAAAGGCGGTGCCTCCACCGACCCTGGAAATTACCGTCCCATTAGCTTGACAAGCCTTATCTGCAAAGCCATGGAGAGGATCATAATGGATCTCATAAATAAAGACATAGGGAATTTGCAGACTTTGGATCCAACCCAGTTTGGCTTTGTCAAAGGCAGATCATGCCTTTTAAACTTGGTTGACTTTTTTGAAACAGTCACCAAGGCCATTGACAAGGGAAAGGCAGTCCATACAGCCTACCTAGACCTGGCGAAGGCTTTTGATACAATACCCCACTCGGGTATTATTGAAAAACTCATCAACTTAAATGTAAACCCATACATTACAAGATGGGTTGCAAACTGGCTGAGTGATAGAACCCACAGGGTCAGAGTTGCTGGCGCCATGTCAGACTCAAAGCCTGTCACAAGTGGTGTCCCACAGGGCTCAGTCCTGGGCCCACTCTTGTTTGGCATCTACATTTCTGAAGTGCAAGCAAACACAGGAGGGTTATGGCTGACAAAGTTTGCAGATGACTGCAAACTGGGCGCCGTGGTGAAAACACATCTGACACAGATATCCTTCAGAAGGGGCTCACAGAAACGGATAACTGGTGCCAGAGCCATGGCCTAAAGTTAAATGCCAAGAAATGCATAGTCATACCCTTCGGGAAAAACAAGGTTACCCCTAGCTACCATATAGGTGGCAATCCACTGATCACAGAAGAAGTTATCAGGGACCTGGGGACCCAGGTTGACAGTAGCCTTTCATTCGACACTCATATTGCTAAAGTAGTTAGGAAGACCTTCTACATTGCCCACCTTATCATGAAGGGATTCACATCTAGATCAAGGGAGGTCATAGTCTCCCTATACTCATCACTCATCAGACCAATGATTGAGTACAATGCCCCATTCAGAATGTATCTGACCCGACACTTGCAGCAGCTGGAGAGGCCACAAAAGTTCCTCACCAAAAGGATAAAGGGTCTCAAAAATCTGTCTTATGCTGCCCGACTGAAAGAACTCCAGCTATATTCATTTGCTTACTGCTTGCTCAGAGGTGACCTGTGCCTGACATACAAGGCCATGTCAAACCCAGATTTAATGAACATGCTTCATCTCAAAAAATCTAGATCCCTCAGAGCCACAAGGGCAGGAGACTTAAACCTCGACACGGTTATTAATAGGACGTGCTGGAGGGATAGATTCATCACCCAAAGACTCCCTATGCTGTGGAACAAAATCCCGGTATATGTGAGGCAGAGCACCTCGCTGGCCTTGTTCATGAGGAATCTTGACCAATGGATGGGAGATCGCAGATACACCCCAGGGGTTACCTCAGTGTCACTGCTCGACAGAGGCACAGCAAAATAATGGGCATAGTTTATCCAAACTAAAGGGGTGGCGTAAGCCACAAAACTATGGGCTAGGCTTGTAAATGCCCTCTGGCAGATAGCCTAGTATGAACCTATGAACCTATGAACCTATTAAGCCTGGGAATGGTGTCTGGTTAAGTGACTTGCTCAGAGTCACACAATTAGGCAGTGTAGGCTGAGGGAATCAAACCTTGGACCACTGGACCACAAGAAACAGCTAATTAACAGCTCCATAATCATCTGCACCAATTGTTAAACTGTAACACATTGTTTTTGCCTAAAATGTATAATGGCTTCTGTTGTCTTAAGGCTTCACTTATGCCAATGGGCAATAAAAACCGCCACAAGGCCATATCAGTTCCTTTACATTTATATATTTGTTGCAAGTGTATGTAATTTGCTACAATGCTATCTTTCACTTGAGTTACATGCTGGGTCACATAATTACATCTTTTACTGTGTAACTGTTTGCACATCATAATCCCATGTTATTGATGGTATATATTTTTCAATCTAGGTTGGGGCAGTAGAATCAAGGTATTGTGTTAAACATCACTATCGTTATTCATTCAGCGTGCAACAGTTGGTAGACTGTGACGAAAAAAATTGTGGCTGCCGGCCAGGTTATCCTGACTACGCATATCAGTACATTGAAGCAAATGGCCTTATGAAAGAAAATGACTATCCATATAAAGCTGAGGTAAGTCCTTACATAAGAGAAGTAGTTAGCAATTGTGTTATATTGATTTTATTTTGTTTGATCAAAAAACATTTTTGTCTCACTGGTATACAATTTTATGAAAATACTATGATATCTACTCTCTCGCTCTCAATCTCTCTCTCTCTCTCTCTCTCTATATATATATATATATATATATATATATATATATATATATATATATATATATATATAAATACACACACACACACACACACACACACATATATATATATATATATATATATATATATATATATATATATGCATACATATACGTGTGTGTGTGTGTTTGTGCCATAATATTTTAAAACTGTATATTTATCTAAATATTATAATACAAAATTGTACACGTATATGTAGGTTCATAAATTCACAGGTACTTACTAAGCTATTGATCTGTGAGGATCTTAAGAGTCCTAGCCTTAACATCTTGTGGTAGTTTTTTTTACCCTTATATTTTGCATATGAATAACCCAGAGATAGGCAAACAAGGATATGTTGGGATATTTACACGCAACACCTATTCTTGAGGGACAGGGGTGCTGAGCCAGGGGTGAATTTGCAGTTACTGATCTATTCATCTAAAGTATGCTTGAAGAATCATCATACTAGGTGACTTCAATTACCCTAATATAGACTGGGAACTAAAGCTCCCCCCAAACCCCTAGCCCAAAAGTCCCTGAATTCATAAACTCAAATGCCAATGGAACAACTAGTCACCATCCCACAAGAGGAGAAAACATATGATCTCATCATCACGAACATGGGACAATGGAGTGTTCAACACACAGATATACCCTCACTGGTGAGATCACACACTCTGTAAACCAATCTCTGTCCTGTCCACCCCACCACCCCTTTAAAATGAAAGAAAAAGAAAACTCACCAGAACTTCTTCTTCGACTTCAAGACTAGTGTGGTCTCGGTCTCCCTTAAGGGCCCTCGCGCCGGCAGAAAAATCACTACCGAATCATCACTTACTACTGCCTTCTACAGCACAATCTGGAGGGCTGCATGGATAAAAGAAAGCAAAACAAAGAGCAAGACTCCAGTTGGCAGGAGCGTCCAGTCTGGTGGACCCCAGCCATAAAAACTCTACAACAACAAAGGAAGAGAAGCTAAAGATAGAGCAAAAATCATCAAAAGGGTAAGACACCCTTGATCACTATAATAAAAAAACCAAAGCTCTCATAAGGTAAATCCAAAGCAAATTTTTAGAATAAAAATCAAAAAGACAATCAAAAGACAACTATAGCCTATCTTCTTATGCTGGAGAGAAACCGCAGAGAAACTCCCAGATATGCTCAGAACTAGTTCAAAATGATGTGAATTACTGATCCTACAGACACAAGGACCTGATTGGCAGTCGACAGGTTCAGTGCAACCCCCCCCAACCCATCTATACCAACAGCTTGCAGCAGCCCTCAAACATCTCCTCCGCTCTGGTCTCAACTGCTCTCTCTACAAAGCAAAAACACAGCATCCATGGGACTGTATGCTGTGTCGACTGTGTGCTCCTGAAATCAAGCCCCTCAACGAGGGACTAAAACCAATCGCTAGAACAGTGGAGGATCGTATAGTCTAGCCCTCTGTAACGCACTCTTCTGGTGGGCCCACACAACACCGGTCACACTTCACAACCCCCCGCGGTGCCTCCCCACCAGCTCTGGAAACAACCGCCCATTAGCTGGACCATAAAGGATCATAAATAGAGAGGACACTAAAATGGACCTCATATGGATCAGCATAGGAATTTGCAGACTTTGATGCATATCATTAAACTGACTGTTTGAAACATGCCTCTAAACTTGAAGAGTCACCAAAGCCATTGATGAGGAACCATGATGATGCGGGCCTCGATCTACAATACACCCCTCGACCCGGCTTAAGGCTCTCATGTACCATTGAAAAAACTCACGGGCCCCTTAACCACACATCAGCTTAAAAGTGAACCCACACATCACAAGAGACACAGGGGCTGGTTGGCTGGATGAGAACCCATTAGGTCAACTGTCACCAGTATTATGTGTGACTCAAAACACTCTCACAAGTGGGATACCTTATCTAAACCATGGCTACACACTAAAACACAAAGCATCTACAGGGACTCAAGTACAAACACAGGAGGGTTAACTGCCATAGTAAATGGCAATCTGATGACCGATATCCTTCCAAGGACACAAACAGATCTGACACAGATATCCTCTGGAAGCCTCCAAAAAAAGATAAAAGTAGCAAAGCTTATGCTCAAAGTTAAATGCCAAAACCTATATACCCTCAAGTTCAAAAAAGCACATATTACCCTATCTACTAGATGGCATCAGGGATTGAGACAGGACTGAGGGTAGGGACCTGGGGACCCAATGTAGATAGTAGTACCTCATTCATTGCCCATGTAGGGCGAAGAAGGGTTCTATCCACCACATTCTCCAATCTTCTCAAGAATAACTTCTCCTCAGCCCTCAAGGAGGTCATAATGCCCCTATACTCATCTTATTTCACCGAATTAACGCCTTTACTGGATGCCCCTGGAGAATGCAAAAAGGATTTGGCTGGTCGCAAACAAAGGTCAAATGCCTCACCAAAAAGGATAGTCCAGCTCTGACCAGTATGCTGCCACGGCTTAAGAACTCCAGCTCTATTCAGTCCTTGGTTATATGCTCAGAGGTGACTTTGCCTAACATATAAGGTGTATCAGAACCTAGATTTTGATGAATGGTCACAAACCAAAAGACATAGATCCGCCAGAGTCACAGAGGGAGACTTAAACCTCATACCTGGCTATTAATAGGACGTGCTGGAGGCTGTGGAATAAAATCCCGGTATAGCATCTCTGGAGCACCTCGCTGGCCTTGTTCAAGAATGTGAGTAAAGAGGATGGATGATCGATGTTCAAAAGAAATCTTGACCAGATAGAGATCTATAAAGTAAGAGAAGTTCTTTTTTTTTTTACATAGCATGGTAGAGGGCATCTAGGGTATCCACTGGGAGACATACCTATTCCTCCAACATATTCTATTTATTTTACTCTAGAGTTGATGTTTATGGTACCACTGGACTTGTGAATGAGTAATAGGTCAGACAGAATATAGTCACTTGTCAGTAATCTGTACGATACAGAGAAGAATTCTTTGAGATGGTATGTATAGCTTTTATGATTTATGCCGTTTAATTCTTTTTAGTGACAAAAGTATTATGATTATTCCATATGTGGGTGTTTCGACACTTGCATACTGAAAGGGTCATTATATTCAATGATTAGCCTAATGAATGCTCAGTACAGAGGAAGGAAGACGTCCTTGGACATGGACTCCATACCATTAGAAATAACCTCTACTATAAAAAATGACTTTCTTACTGCAATGGATACATGGGGATAAAGGGACAGCTCATTGTTGATATAGGTTCACAAATCTCTAATTATGGGATCAATTTTTACTGGTGTGTCATTGATGTGATAATTACAAAGGGAGTCATGCTTGCCAAAGCACATGATTATATATTTCTTGGCAGTTAGTTTTCGTACATAGTTATGATACCAGCTATTTGTTTGAGACCAGTCCTCTTCAGGATCTTAGTGTCCTCTCGGGAGATTATGATGGCATCAGTTTTGGTCATCCAGAAACCTAACATTAGCTTTGACCTCTGAGACATAAATGCCAAAGAGGAGTGTGACAAGGACTGAACTCTGGGGTACATGCTAGTGACAGTTCATTTGGAGAAGATATAGCTGCCCACCCTAACTTCTTGGGTTCTCTTTGTTAGCTAGTGTGTTATCCAATGAGTTACATATGAGTAGGTATTTATCTGGAAGCATTTATTTGCAATACCTGAATGCAGGATATTGTTGAACACCTTTGCAAGGTCTAGCTATGTGATGTGCAATGTTTTACCCACATCCGTTGCTTCAGTAATTTTTTGAAGAACTCAACCATATTAAATAAGCACAGCCTACTGTTGACAAATCCAGACTGGATTGGGTTGAGAGTCTGTAGTTTACTAAATCCTTATTTATTATTTCCTTAATGATCCTTTTCATAACCTTACAAATGAGACACGTCAGGGTTATGAGTCACCAATACCCCATATATCTGGCCCATTGAAGACTCACCTTTGTGTAATAGAATGACTGTGTCTGAAAATGAAGAAAGAGAACATTATTTGGACTTTCCCACCCTTTGTCCTTAAATAATGAGCATGCTTGAAATGCTTGATGTTTATATATGCTAAACTAGTTTTATTTAATAGTCCATCTTATTATCACTTTTTCTTTTATCTTTTATTTTGTGGCACAAGACATACAGCTGTGTTTTGTTTTGTTCTTATACTGAAAACAAAGCAAGTGTTCAAGTGTTCTGCAGCTTAGAAAAGAATTAGAGTCTTCATAGACCACTTAGGCCACTGGGAGCAGGGTGTTACCATCCCGGATATGAGCAGAATAATTATTAGAAATATGGATTATAATGAAAACACAAAGGAAGAGAGCAGTTAGCAAGTCCTCCTTTAGTCTACATAATTAAAGCGTTTGGTCAGCATTTTAAAAACAAGAAAACCATAGGCATGTGTCATCTTCTTCCCTCAGCAGCCAGATATAGCCTGCTCAGCTTTAAAGCAGTCATATCAGTGTAAAATATTTACTCGTATATCGGAAACAATGTTCCATACTTATGTGACTGCAGGTAATATGTGAACATCTAGGTGTCATGCTCTCTTTTATTACAGAGGTGAAGTTATGTTTAAAGTGAAACGGTGAAATCATGATTTCCTGATGGAAAAAAAATGATTTAAAATTAGAGGAAAAAGGGGAGAGTAGAATAAAGAAATGGATGGAAAATACAGAGAAAATATAAAGCTAACAGTAACATTCAGCCATGGAAACTCGTTGACAGCTGCCTGAGGTATTACAGGGACAGGCAGTGTCCTGGATTGAATAACAGCCAAGGTAATTTTGGTAAGAATCAAGTACTAAGCCCACCACAACAAGTGGCAAGCAATCATTAAACTAGTAAAACATAAACTAGCATAAGTGACTTCTAGGAAAGCTATATATAAAATACTGTAAACTGATCTTATTTTCAAACTCTCCAAGTCTATTGGGGGGCAACTAAAAAACTGAAGCCAAATATGAGCTCAAGAGTATTCTGGAAGGCACAAGACAGCCAATTCTATTGATGTGAGCAAAACACATAGAGAAAGAAAGAAAAAGAAAGAAAAACTAAGATGAAGATGTAGAAAATAAAAGAGAATGAAGAAATACTGATAAAGGAACTTGATGTAAGCCCCATTCCTAAGTTAACTATCAAGAGATTTCATTGCATGCTTTAGATATGAGACACATGCACTCTGCTGGAAGAGACTCTGTGATGGAGTCTAACTCATTTAAACAGTATCACAATAGACTTCTAATGAGAAGGAGTCACTGAGGTTACTTGTAACATTGCTACATACATTAAAATTCAACAGCTGCTCTAGAAAGTGAATTGTACAAATTAAACTTATAACTGTGACATAGCCTAAAGATAAGAGTCCTACCATACTGAATGCTTGCAATAGTGAATAATCCTGAAGAGAACAAGTGATAGCATTATTCCTATATGAATCATACTGTTAATGATACACATGAAATGCAGTGAAATGTTAACAAAAGCACAGATATTCGCAGCAGAACTATACCTTCTTCGTTACAGAAAAAATGTTAAAAGATATGAGTTATTGACTGGACTGAACAATACAACACAATTACATAGGATCATAGGATCGTAGGAAGTTACTAGGCTAATGGTCCTAGGGCCCTTACAAGCCTAGCCAAGTTCTACCCTTATTTCCACAATCAGCAGTTATTGACCCTGTCCAAGAAGGACACAGGTGAAACCCCCAGGGTGAATTTATCGTTACCCATCCAGTCGTCCAGATTGCATTTGAAGAGGGCTAATGAGGTGTTCGGTTTGACATGAAGTGGGAGTCTGTTCCAAAGGTGTGATAACCTCTAGGAGACAAATCTGTCCCTCCAGCAGGTTCTATTAACGTCACATACCAGGATAAGGTCTTTAAAGTGAGTAACGTGTACCATCTCACTTGCGGATATGCAGCATTTCCAATAAAGCAGAGTCAGAGATTGCCTTATGTGCAAGGCAGAGATTGATTCTGAGTAGCCTGTGTGAAACAGAATAAAGTGATAGTGATTTCAGATGATCCACATAAGGACAGATGCTGACATAATAAGCCAATATAAATACTTCAACCATCATGTAATATGACAAGCCTATGCCACAATACTACAGAAATAAAAAACAGCGAAATGCAGTACCAAAGTTTACAACACTTGAAATGTAATAATATCACATAATGGAGCTGTACTGTCAAAATATATTTCTACAGAATAATGATACTCACATCTACGAAGTAATTCATATATTCCTCCTATGATAACCTCCTTCCTAAACCGCAGTACTGCTATCATGGACACTCTGCAAAATTGTCAACATTAATGCATGTTACTGGCAAACAAAAGACTTTTGTATCTACCGTGTTGTGAATCAAAAAAATTAAGAATTATATAGTATGGTTCAATGTTATATGGCAAAATTCAAAGAATTTATAGAAGTGGAAAATATTAACATGAAGTTGCAGCAATCAGGTTTCTTGAACACTATACAACAGCAAACATATAACTCAGTTAGATAACCTTCAACTCTCCAATTAATCGTAGGCACTAAACAGCCTATAATTGCAAAGTACCTTGCAAAGGTAAGGACCTGCGGTGGTGGTGCTGTGGTAGCGTTGTCGCCTCACAGTAAGATGCTGTCCGGTTCGATTCTCAGCTAGAGCGTCTTCTGCGTGGAGACATGCGTGAATGGGCATACCTTTGTTAAAGGTTGTGCATCAGGCCTGGCAAGCCGGTACGTAAAAATCAACTGCCAATCATTAGCGGACCGGAGTTCCGCTGTGGTGACCCCTAACCGGGAAAAGCTGAAAGACACAAACAAACAAACAAACCTTGCAAAGGTAAGGGAAAACAGCTCTTGTACTTTACAAAAAAGCACCTAAACAAGCATGTCCAAGGGTCAGCTTCCGGTGATTTCTCCTGTCCACCTGGTGAATATGGGCATACTGGGGCAATGCAGCACCTGCCTTATATACACAGACAACCCTCTCCACCTACCACCCAACACTACAACCTGCGAGAGATGCACTTACATAGCCAAACTGGAAGCAAAGCTCTCTCCAGCCAAGATTGTGCTAGACAGTCAAGAGGGGAATGTTAACACCTGCATTACACCTCAAGCAACACATAACCCTTCAAAACCCACACCATCAACACCCACACATAGCAACACCAATCCCACATATGCAGAGGCCCTTAACATTAACCTGCCCAAGCAACAAGGACCTGCGAAGCTGAAACGCAAACAAACACCAGTCACAACCAAAGTGACACATAGCTCACAACACCTGTGTGCCACCCAACAACAGCCCCTAAGGCTAGACAGCATACCCAACACTTTAGTCATGAGTGACTCTATAGTCAAGCACACTGGTGTCCCACTCACCAGGCTGAACAAGGAGAAAATTACAGTCAGCTGCCTGTCGGGTGCCAGGATCTGCCACATAGCGCATGCACTCAAGTCACTCCACAGCAAGTACAAATACGAATCTTTCATTGTCCCTGTTGGAGTGAATGACTTGAGACGCACCTCCCTGGACTACATGAAAAGAGACATGGAAGAGGTCTCAGATCATGTGGCCCAGGCAGGTATGACCCTAGCCCTGAGTAGCATCCTGCCTTCGCCAGAATGATACCACAGTATAAGGACAAAATAATTGACTTCAGCAATTGGCTAAGCTTCTGGTGTCATTCAAAGGGGATCCAGTATCTGTCTGCCTAGGACGACATGATTGACAAACCACAATGCTTTGCCAGAGATGGTCTGCACCTGTCATCTCTGGGATTCAGGTTACTGGCTAAAGCTCTTGCCAGCCCTATAGTGCCTTTTTTAGGCAAGGTTCAAAGGACAAAACCACCACCGTAACAGATACAAGCATGTAAAATCTGAAGGTAATGCTACTCAGTGCTAGAAGTCTAAACCTCAAAATGCACTCTCTCGAGGCACTCCTAAAAATGGAGAACATCTATATCTGTTCAGTAACTGAGACCTGGTTCAAGGCTCCAGAGAGCACCCCTGCAATTCCAGGCTACAACTCTTACCACACTTTTTGGCCACCAAATGAAGATCAAAACAATAAAGGTGGAGGAGTGTCCATATTCACAAAGAATATTCACACCTCCAGGCTAGTTGCCCAACACAATGCATCTGAAATTCTCCACATGCAACTAACACTAGGTAAGATTGCAATCCAAATTGTAGCTTGCTACAGATCCCCCACCATGCCCCAAGATTCTCACTACACCTTTCTAAACATACTGGAAAATATTAAGATAGAACCAAACACCCTAATCTGGGTGATTTTAACTACCCTGCCATTAACTGGGAAAAGTACTCGGGTACCAACACCTTTTCCCAATGGTTCTTGGAATTCATAAATTCCAACGCCCTGGATCAACTAATCCATTGTCCCACCAGGGGCTCCAATATCCTAGACCTGTTCATTACCAACATGGGAGATAGATGCTCCACACCAGTGGTCACCCCCTCATTGATCAGGTCTGACCATAAGCAAATCACCCTTGATATTCACATCCCACTCCCACCCCCAGTAAGGAAACTTCCTTAAAAAACTTCTCCAAAACCAACTTCATGCTACTCAAATCAGAAGTGACAAACTTCATGACACCCATGCAGACGGGAGCTGAAAGTTCGACTGCTGAGCTGAATCCTACACTAAGGCACTGTACAAGCACATCCACTTGTGCATGAATTGTGCCATCCCAAATAGAACCAAAATGCTCTCCTCCAAAAAAAGGAAGCCAATCAGGTGGTCCCCTGCCATAAACAAACTATACAACAGAAGAAAGAAACTCTTGCAGAAAAGAGGAAAATCCCAGGTTGCAAAAAACTCCCTTACCAGCCTCAGTAAGAAGCTGAGATCCCTCATAAAATCCTCCAAAGCTAGTTATGAAAATAAAATTCCCAAAGATTCCAAAGACAAACACAAGGCATTCTATAGTTATGTCAAGAATCTAAATGGCAATGCTCAGATATGCTCTAATCTACAACAGAATGGCATTAAATATACTGATCCCAAGAATATTGCCAATATCCTGGCAGATCGATTTAGTGCCAACTTCATCCCCCTCTCACCCCCTAAATGGCCCATCTCAATACCAAAAGATTGCCAAATTCCAGTAATCATGGCCACACAGGTAGAAACCACACTCTCCAAAGCTAAGAATACAGCATCCATGGAACCAGATGACATCCCAGGCTGTGTACTACATGAACTACAAAATGAACTGGCACCTCACCTAAGTGTCATGTTTAATCATAGCCTCACCACAGGCTTTGTGCCCATTGAGTGGTGCACAGCTACAGTTATCCCACTCCACAAAGGGGGATCCACCTTGGATCCCAGGAACTACCGTCCCATCTGTCTGATGATCCTGATCTGCAAGGACATGGAACGCATTCTCATAGAACTTATAAACAAAGACATTGGCAACCTTCAAACACTGGACCCCACCCAGTTTGGGTTTGTGAAGGGCCGATCTTTTCTCCTGATCCTGATTGACTTCTTTGAATCAGTCTCCAGAGCTGTGGAAGAGGGTAAGGCAGTCCACACAGCCTATCTGAACCTCACCGAGGTCTTCAACATCATCCCTCACTCTAGAATCATAGATAAACTTACTAAGCTGGGCATAAATCCCTACATCACTCGATGGGTTGCCAACTGGCTTACGGACAGAACTCACACTGTAAAAGTAGCCGACAACAAATCCATCTCCAGACAAGTGACAGGGTTCAGTCCTGGGACCGCTCTTGTTTGGCATCTACTTCTCTGAAGTACAGGCCAACACTAAGGGACTCTGGTTAACAAAGTTCGCAGATGACTGCAAACTGGGAGCCATTACTGAATCCCCAAATGATGTGGATATTCTATAAAAGGGCCTTACAGAAACAGATGCTTGGTGCCAGAGACATGGGCTCAAGCTTAATGCCAAGAAATGTATAGCTATCTCCTTTGGGAAAAAACATGTACCCATGAATTACCATATAGGTGGCAGTACACTAAACACCGAAAGTGTGATGAGTGACTTAGGGACACAGTTGGACAGTGGTCTCACCTTCGATAACCACATTGCCGCAATAGTCAGGAAATCCTTCTATGTGGCACACCTCATCACTAAGGGCTTTTCATCCAGAAAAAAGGAGGTCATTGTCCCACTGTACTCATCCCTCATTAGACCCATTATAGAGTACAATGCCCTGTTTGGTATGTACCTCACAAGACATCTGCAACAGCTGGAAAGGCTGCAGAAATACCTTACTAAAAGAATCACAGGCCTGAAGCAGATACCCTATGCTGACTGTCTAAAAAAACTCCAGCTATACTCTGTGGCATATCTTCTACTCAGAGGCGATCTCTGCTTAACATACAAGGCCATGTCAAACCCTGAGCTGTTGGACATGCTCCACATAAAGAAATTTCAATCCCTCAGAGCCATACACTCCAGGGATCTAAACCTTGTCATCACAATGAACAAAACTTGCTGGAGGGATAGGTTCCTGACCCAGAGACTACAAATACTCTGGAATAGACTGCCCATACATGTCAAGCAGAGTGTCTCCTTGACCCTCTTCAAAAGGAACCTTAATGATTGGATGGGAGATAGGAAATTCACCCCAGGGATCACGTCAGTTGCCCTGCTAGACAGGGGTCCAGAGAAGTAAATATTGTGGGAAGAAATATCCAGGGAATTGTTATGGCTAGGCTTGTATAGGCCCTACGGCAGACAGCCTGGTACCAACCTATGAACCTATAATGTAGCAATAGTCTGACCTTCTAGGAGTTGCAATCTCTGTAACTGGACCGCAGTTCTGTGAACATGTCAGAATCCAAAGTACTATGACAAGGAGCATAAAGTCACATGCAACTTACTGGCTACAGAAGTTCCAGGAGTAGAGTAACCTTTTCTTGTCACGTGTCTGAAGGTCAATGTGCTGCATCACATACTTATAAATCATTGTTTGGCCACATTGTAAGTGATTCATGTCTTCAATGGAAACCTAGCAATCAATAATAGGCATGCATGTTTATAATAACACCAGAAAGCCTGCACACAGTATGTAACTAATTTTCTCCAAGCATTGTCAATACAGGAAAATATAATGTTCATGATAATTATATCCACGCATGTTATGCTCTTGTCAGGTGAACATCCACATATAAATATTGCTTTTCCTTGTAATAATGCTATATGCATGAATTATTTCTGTTTACTGGATATTACAAGCTCATAGATTAGTCCTAAGCTAACTGCCTTTGCGAGCCATTTTAAGCCTAGCCAATTACCCCTTGTGAGACTCAAACCCTGAACCTTGTGTTTGTAAGGCATACAGCTAAACCATTAGGCCACCCATATATTTGCTAACACACACGTTGTTAACATATTAGGTGTTCTATGCGAAGACATTCCTTGATGTGCTTTTTTGCATGGTCATGTGCTCTCTATCAGTCTTAACATGGAAATAGTTCTATAAAATCCCTGCCACAGTAGCACACCTATGTCTAAACTAATGCATTATATGGTGTAATAGTGCAAGTTCATAAGTGCAGACTGCGACATTAGCTGCCATTTGGACTCACAGCACTCACTTGCAATCAACTCAGCTTATAACAAGTCAGACCAGAAACTATGCTACTGCACTTGTGTGACAAAAGCATATACCTGTGGGATTAGCAATGAACTTCAACAACAGATATAGTACATGTGCTTTATACATTCATCCATATGGGGTGGAGTAAAGGTTTTCCTAATTCATGAATGTGCATATAGGTTCATAATTTCAGGTGTCAAACATATAACCCACTAGTCTTCAAGAAAACAGATTGCTGTGACACAGTATTAACAGCTCTTACGTCTACTCCTTCTTTTACATACATACCTATGTATGTGCCGATTATTTTTGAAGGAAGTTATTCACTTGTACTACAGGAAGCTTTTTCTGTAATTTTGGATGGTATTGTGTAATGTACCTGTCATTTTTGTATTAGCTGAACATTTACTCAAATATTAACGCTGTATGTGTGAGTTCCACCTTAAAGACTCTCTTTGATGAGTCTTTCATTTTAGTTTCATTTCATCCAGGACTTCAAAGATGTAAGGAGACATAGAATTGCACAAGTACAGAGATCAAGTCCTGCAGCCATGATTTTTCAAAAGTCTCTGAAATCAGTGCAACATGATAAAATGCTTGTCAAAACTGTAATGAAAACAAAAACGCCAACGATGTATGCAGTCATGCAGCATAGATATTGTTGAAGGAAGAACAGCAAACAGAGAACCCACTGTGGTGTCAGCTGCCACTGCAGTGGTTTACATGTATAGATTATCTGCATGACAGCAGAAAATGGAACTATTCTTAATGCATATTTCAATTTTATCTTGGATCATGCATGATTATCACTACTACAAAAAAGAAGTAATCCTTCATCCAGAAAGCAAGCTTACCATTCATCTTACCCTGCTACTAATGTAGGTAGAATTTGTGAAGGCCCAATCTGACATATGTTTTGTTGACCCAAACTACTGCTGGATGTTGGGAGAAAACTTTTAAAGGCATGTAAAAATTATTTATTTATTTATTTGTCCTTTGATAACCAACAAATTAATTTTGAAATAAATAAAATTAGCATTTTGATGGAAATAGCATCTGTCTGTAATACCACATAGCTGATACCACATCTAAGGCCCAAACACTCTGAATGTCTGTGCACAAATGCAGCCCCCCCCCCCCCAAATACATCAGCATCAGTCCATCAATGTTGCTGATCTATCATTCTCAAGTATAAAATGGACAAGCCTATCAACCATGCAGATCAAGTGCCATGGTCCAGAGGTCTTCATCACAGGAGAATGTGCGTGCAGGAGGATAAACCGGTGCACTTGTCTAATAAAATGTTTACCTGTCTGTGCTCTGCCACAATCCTGTCTCCCAGGTGATGATGTGTTAAAAAAGTGACTTGTGCACACAGGACTGTTTAATAAAGGAGGCTGGAATCATGCAAGTGCCTGAGAATTGTTGATATCACCTACAAGGTGATGGACACAGATGGTAAAGGGTGTTCTTCTTCCAAAACTCATAACCAGTTCAAGAAAGAGTCCTTCTGGTATGAAGTCTTCCTAGCAACTTCAGTAATTACGCTACCCCAGCATGTAAGTCCTGCTTTGTCAGGCAGTCTATGCCAATAAAGCAGCCCCTGAGGCAGAGCCTTCTGTTACCCAACTGTTGCAATGTATTGTAACAGATATCTGTATTACTTCTAAGTTTATAGGCTTCAAAAGTTTTTTTATTTGCTACCAATGACAGATAAGACCGTTTTTGACTATGTCAGAAAATGTATATTACTGATGAGTACAGTTTGCATGTGTATTTTGATTGTGTGTTGAACATATACACAACACAAGATAGAAATGTCATTTCTTAATACATTCAAAATATCATCAGTATGTGAACACATCCTTGACCTTTGATGACAGGGTGCAGTCTTAACAGTTTACAAACTGGGGGATGCCATATCAGACCTACTCAGATTTATAGTCATCAACATGACCAGTAGTCTATGTTAAATCATTAAGAGAGTCATAATGGAGCAAATCTAAAATTTTTGGAAGAATACGGGCTTGTTAATTGGAGATCTTGGATTGTGATTCTTGTGACATTTTTCAAAGATATAACAAAAACACTTGAATATCCCACAATTTATATTGTTTATCATGAGTTTGATAAAGCACCAACAACACCTTATATTAGACAGTAAATGGCAAATTAAAAATATTCAGTGTCACCCCATGTGCCATTATATGGCTAGAACACTGGACAGGTAATAGCACACAAGTCAGGGTGGGCTGATAGCCTTGCTGCTTCAGTGGTGATTATGGATGGTGTCATACAGGGTTGAGTACAACAGCCACATCTTTTTTAACTGTTCTTCTCATAAATAGAAGTGCCCAATTATCTGCAGAGATTTCTCAAAAAGTTACCAAGTTCATAATCCCCAAGCATCAAGTACCTTAGTTGCGAAACACTGAGGTTCAAAATGGCAGTAAATGATAATCAATGCCAGTGCGGTTTCTGTGTGTGTGTGTGTGTGTGTGTGTGTGTGTGTGTGTGTGTGTGTGTGTGTGTGTGTGTGTGTGTGTGTGTGTGTGTGTGTATGCAAAATGATTCCTATCTTTTGGAAGATTTCTCATTTCTCTGTGCTTCTGCAGCTATGGAATTTGGCATCTATATGTTCAGAGGATGTCAGGGACTTAAGAGTTTGACTTTTTTCCACTGTAGCCTTTGGCAGGTTGTGATTAATAATGTGGTTTCCCCAACATCTTTACTCAGAGTCTTATAGTAAACCTGGCTGTGGATAAGCACAAGTTGTTCACTGTAAACTGGGTAAGCATGATTCAGAAAAATCATACAACAAAAGCTAAAAGATATTAAGGATTATAATTATGCCACCAATCATAACCTACTTATTATGTGTTTGAGACATGAATGCCAAGAAATTCGTTTGAGAGGTGAATCTTGGCATTCGTGTCAAGAGCCTATAATTAAAGGCTATGATCAGAGACCTGATATTCTTTCTAGTGCCTGCTTTCATAGCTGTAAACACTTAGCGAGCACTGTCAAAACAGCAGTGTAATGCAATCCCTTATTTTTACACCCACCTTGCCCTTCAACTCCACCATCCAGATTTTTGAAGAATGTCCAGATTTTTTGTCATATGCTTGATCTGTTCTTCAAAAAATATTTGTGTTTTGGGCAAACTGCTGTGGACTGAATTCACTTAATAATGACAGATATTTGAGTTTCAGACAATAGCCATCAGAAACTGCAGACAAACATGTATCCTGTTACTCTAGCTACATTTTAAGTTTATAACAGGATGTTAGGGACACCTGAATGGTACAGACAGTAGACAGAAAGAAATCAGTTTTTTTTTATTCTGCCTCTGTCTTTGGCTGGTTAGTAGACAGATTTGATAGAAAAGCTCAAGACCCGACCTTAATAACTGAAGTAAGGCGTGCTTAACACTTGTTAAAATTGGGTCTTGTGTATTGTAGCTCTTAACTGATTTGTCTTTTTCCAAAATATTGGAGCATAATCACTGCATTCCATGGACTACAAATGTTTTATGCTCCTTAGAGCGTTATACCGAGAAAATTCCTATAATTCAGTTAAGATACTTACTTAACATGTTCTGTTATTGCTAATAATTCAAGCCTAATTCTAAATGATCATTTAAAGTGTTTCCAACTTTCTATTTTGTTCCTTTAAAAATGCCCATCAATGTATAAGAAAGCCTCTCTTAAAAACTAACTCCAAGTGAATGTCCTTCTAGGGCATAAATGTTTCAGTGTGGAAGACAGAATATTTGTACTTTAGTTTTAAAAACAAATGAAACATCTGTTAATGGAAAGACATCAGATTTAAAACAAAAAGCTACTTATTGGAGTAACACTGTAACATACAGAATTAAATGTGATTGTTGAGCAAATAAGACTGAAAGGAAAGGCAGTGGAACTGCACTTCACATTATTCATGAAAGAAAAATTGAGGGCTTTAGAGATTTAGTATCTAGTACTTTACATCAGCCTAGAGGAGATGAGATATTTAGGATGTTAAACAAGCTTGAAGCTAAATTGATTTTTATATATAACACTGTCTGATGGGTTTAAATACAGAACTATGATGGCAAGGTTTAGTGTGATATTATTCATTAATATTATTATTCTTGTTGCTGTTATTGTTATTATTATTACTATTATTAATATTATATTTCAATCTGTTAACCAGGTTATTCTTATTGAGCAAAGCCCATTTTTCAGAGGGGGCCCAGGAGTAGCTATGCAAAATCAGAATACAAATAACCAGAGAATACAATAACAAAAAGTAGGATTAATGATTTCAGTACTTCGGTAAGGTGAACACAATTAAATATACACACTAAGTTTAGAAATTGTGGAGGTTATAGACGTGAAATATTTTAGAGTACAAGAGCATTAAGACAAAAGAGGTTTAGATGTGGGCTAGTTATAGGTGAGATGGTAGAAGTAGTTATGGTTACTTCAGAAATAGTGACAGATACGTGAATGTATGTGGAAAGTAAGGGTCGGTCATGGTTAGTCTCTGGTGCTGGGTAGTCAAGTCACAGCACACTTCTGACAAGATTTTAAACTGTTAAGGGTTGATCTATACATGGTTTTGAAATGTGTGAAGTTAGCAACATCGTGTAGGTGCTGAGGTAAGGAATTCCATGGATGAGGTAGGAAGTAACTCAGTAAGCAGTCTCCAACTTCAGTAGAAGCAAGGTTTTGTTAGAGGAGCCTAAGATCCTTTTAGTGTACTGTTTAACAAGACAGGACATGGATGGGCATTTGAAATTATATATGAATTTATGGGTGAATGTCAAGTGAATGAGGTTAAGTTTATTTTAGTAGAGCATTCATCCAAATTGGTTTAGTATGTCACAAAGTACCCTGTGCTTTTATTGGGTGAGCAGTAAACTTTGCAATTTTGTATTGTGGATTCAAGCTCTGGAAATGTAGTTTATCAAGGTTGTTAATATATGGTATTCCACTGAACAATCTGAAAAGAAGTAAAGATTCAGTAAGTTTTTTTTCTTCCTTGAGGGAAGTGTCAAACTGTGTTTTAATCAGTAAAGGGCAGCAAGTCTTATTTTTAGTGTCTTGTGTGATATTGTTAAAGTACTCATTAAAGAAGAGTTTTTTGTCTATAAGTACATCAAGGTATAATGCTGAACTATTTTAATGGGGGCATTGTTTATGGAGATATGAGAGCTAGAGACTGGTTTCCCTTTTGGGGGTGAATAGCATTTCTCATTGAATATTGGATAACTCAGTTTTGCAGTTGAGAAGTAAGAAAGCGTGCATTGAGCACTACAAGCAATAGTGAGTCTGCTTACTGCAGAAGTTTTAGGTCTGGTCTGTGACAGTACAAATTGTTCATAGAGATGTAAACAGTAATGGGCTGAAGATACTACCCCAACAGAGTCCAGTATTGGTACTAGTAGTGTAACAGTAGGTGGACTCCTGAAATATGGTTTGGATTCTGTTGTGTAAGTAGCTTTAAAACCAGTTGAGTACTCTGTACATCCCAGAGTATGTAGTCTCTGCAGGAGTAGCCTTTGCTTGACCACATCGAAAGCTTTAGAAAAGTCAATAAAAAGAGCTGCAACTGTGATACCTTTGTCATATTCTGATGCACCATAATCTGTCATTTCTACTTATACAGTTTGAAATCTATGTGCAGGGCAGGCAAGCTGTTTGGCTTTAATTTATTGTAATCCAATAGGTGATGTAGTAGTTGTCTGTGAACTACTCTAATATTTTAAACGGGGGGGGTGAAGCTGGAGAGAAGTCTGTAATTATCTATTTTGACAGAGTCATCATCTTTGAAGAGGGAGATGATGTAAGATTCTTTGCACAAAGATGGATGAAGTAGCCTTCTGTGAGACTTACATTCATAGGATCATGGGCAAGTACTAGGCTAGCTGCACTTGTGAACCATTTTAAGCCTAGCCAATTTCCCTTTTAAAGGTGAGAATCAAACCCTGTATCTTATGTCTGTGAAGTAAACACTTAACCATTACACCGCTGTTGTGGTATCCTACACTATGACAGGCTTAAAATAGAATGGAGGAGTGAAGGCTGCTGATTCCATTTACTGAGGAAATAGGGTTTGGTACAGAGTTTTTAGTAATGATGGAATGGAAGTAGATACTGTAAACAAAGCCCGGGACTCTGGTCTTTTTGTTTCTACCCTACTACTTGACCTCTCTAAGGCCTTTGACACTATCTCACACAGCCTGCTTTTAACTAAACTCTCAAAACGTAACCTATCTCCTTCATCTTTGAACTGGTTCTCCAGCTACTTATCCAATAGATATCAAGCAGTAAAATGGAAAAAGGCCACCTCCTCATTTCTTAATACCCCAACTGGAGTTCCCCAAGGTTCTATATTGGGTCCCTCCTCTTTAATATATTTATAAATTATTTCCGCAACTCTATCCCTTTCTCAAACATCATCCAATATGCAGATGATTCAACTATTATCTGCTCTGCCACATCTATCTCTACACTCCTAAAGCTTACTCAAGATGCTTTTTCAACCACTGAGCAAAGGATGAAAAGAAACCACCTAGCACTCAATGCCTCTAAAACCAAATTAATGGTATTTACCCCCTCTAAAGTCACCTCCTTTGATATAAACTCATTCTCTATTACTAGTCAAAATAACACACCTCTGGAACTGGTGTTAGAGACCAAATTACTTGGGGTCCAAATTGATAACCAGCTCAAATTCAACTCCCATTTACAACTAAATATCAAAAAAAAACATCAAAAACTAGGTATGCTCTATCGACAAAATAATTACCTTACACCTGCCACTAAAATCACTCTCTCTACTTCCTTTCTTATCCCCTGCCTTCTCTATGGAGCTCCACTTCTAATTAATCTACAGTCCTCTCTGAAAACACAACTTTCCTCTTGCTACAACAAAATCGCCAAGTTCGCTACCAGCCATAAGTCCTCCACCCACCACTGTTCCTCTCTCCAACAACTACATTGGCTAGAACTACCCAATCATCTCACCTACACTCAACTAATTCTTGCACACAAGCTCATTTTCAACCCCTCCCTCTGTCCCTCCCTTTCTTCTGCCTTTAAAATGCGCCTACCTGCTAGAGTATTAAGGTCTAACAACCAAAATCTATTAGAAGTGTACAAACCAACTTGTCCCCCAGGCAAAAATCTTCTATCCTATGGTCTGGCATGCCTCTGGAACTCCCTACCACCGTCCATTCGCACCACCTCTAACCATTTTATTTTCAAAAAATCTCTTCATTCGCATCTAGTATCCCAGTGGGAATGCTCTTCCTCCCACCCCACATAACTAACACTGGCAACTTCCATCTTCCTTTCTCTCCCCTGTTTACACCAGCAATTTTCCTTTATCATTTCTCCTAACTCATACATTCTTATGATTATTAGGGTATCTGCAAGAAACCTCTTAAGTGTATGATTCCTAAGATGTAATGACGTCTCAGTATTTACTTTGCAATATTCCTTTTTTAGTCTGTATCTTCTGTAAGTTTCATCACTAGTTTGTATTATTTGTAATATTTGCTGTACTATTTGTAATTGTTTGCTTGAATCTTTTACATCTGTATAATTATCATCCATAACCTACTGTAACCTAGATTGTTTGGAGCTTTTCTCCCCAGGACTCCATTGAAAACAGGCTCATTTTGGCCCAATGGACTATCCTGGTAAACCAACTGCAAATAAATAAATAAAATAAAATAAATATACAAAAGATGTGGCTGTAACTTGATTGTAAGGAAAGTGCTGTGTGTTGAATGCAAAGCTCCTAAGGTTTCTGGAGAATTGCTTCTTCAAGAGGCTGCTGGGTTGTAGTTATGTGTGTTTTGAAGGTTCAAGTATTAGTTTTGCTTGGCCTGTCATGTTTGTTGTTGGCATTTATTCCCAAGCACTTTGTACTTATTTAAGAACTGTATGTTACCTGTTGCTTTACAGGATTTCCAGAAGGAGCCCTACTGTTTTATCAGGTCTTTCATTCTGATGATACTAAATAGTGCATACCTGTCCAGATTGCTTGTTAGTGCTTGGTTGAACTAGCTGATGGCATGGACCAGGGAAGTGATGTACTTAAGAATGGTCAAGTCAAAAGATGCTAGATCTTGTCAGAGGTCCAAGGAGAAGCTTAATCAAATTTCTGATGAGTGTATTTTTCAGTTTGGATGTGGTAGTCAGATGCTTTGGGAAAATAAAAGTTTCCTAGTAGAATGTTCTCCAATGTACAGTTGTCCTGAGACCATTCCAGTAGAGTGGGTAAAAATGGTGTAGCAAATATGAGATGAAGGTATATGAAGGCAATATTAAGTAGTTTGTTACATGACAGTGCAACATATACTGTTAACGGTTTAGTATAACTGTTGTATCAAGTATTGTAGGCTAATGGTTGTAGTATGGGAGGAAGTGTGTTTATTTAATTAACATTTGTTTACTGGGAAAGTCCAACTTGGAACAAAGCCAATATTCAGCAGAGGCTCAGGGAGAAATGCTCCAGATGCATGTCTTTGTGAGGTGAGAGGAAACCTGAGAGGTGACAACGCAACCACTACACCATGTTTGTTTCTTGAAATGATAATGTTAAACTAAACTTTAAATATTAATGAAAAGCAAGTTGTTGTTTATCTTTTGGCTTTTTCCTGGTAAGGGGTCACCACAGCGGAACTCCAGTCCACTAATGATTGGCAGTAGATTTTTACGAAACACCGAGGTGCCAGCTCGATGCCCAACCTTCAACGAAGGCATGCCTATTTACGCATGCATGTCTTTCGAACGCTACCCAACCGTGGGAAAGACATGCAGACTCCACACTGAAGGCACTCCCAAGCCAAGCCAAGAATCAAATGGGAGAACCTCTTGCTGTGAGGTAACAATGCTACCGCCGCAGCATCATATTAATCAATTTATTTCATTATATAAAAGGAATTCTTTGGATGCAAAAAAATCTTTGCTTAGTAAGCGTGACTTTTTTAAGAATAGAGTTAAACATTGTTTTACAGGTTTACTTACTAAAGACATTAAACCTTTATAAAAGCAGGGCAGTGTTTTTTGCCTTTCTTAGAGGGGGATTTGAGCCCTCGAGAAATGACTCTGGCAAAGAGACAGCAGAAGTGAACAAAGACCTGGAAGAAGACACCACACAAGACACCATGTGATCATTTGTGTTATATGAATTCAGAAAAGCAAGCTACTGAGAGGTTTAAAGACAGAAACAAACATTGAAAGATACTGCCACACATTTATCTCGGACTGTGTTGAAGGTACGTTTTGTTAAGCCGCAGGAATTTTTTATATTGGGAAGAACTTGCTACCAACATAAACAAGCTACCTGCTTAAGTATACGTTTCCTGAAAGTGAGAGAGACAATCTTGGGATGTGTGCTGGGAGTTTTTTTTTTCCTTTGCTGAGTGCACCTGTTTGTTGATTCATTAAACCAGGATGACATCTGTAGAACAGTTACTACAGACTGTCACTGCTGCAGCTGAAGGGATGATGCCAGTAGTCAAATGGCTGGCTACACCAAGAAGAGTTCTACCACTAAAACATCTAACCATGGAGAGGACTCAGAAGCATCTCTTGTTGTCTTTGAGTGGTATACCTACAGAAGGGGATGAGACTCAGCTGACTGGACCAAGAATCTTTCAGCCCAGTTGACTGGAAAACCATGGAAAGCCTTCATGAACATGGAAGGGGTTAGGTATCAATTTAGAAAACATATAGCATGACATTATTTGCCAGAGATGGTATTACCGCAGAGACACACATTTAGAAGTTTCATAGCTGAATGTCTTCTCATAGAGAAATGGTATGATCACAATTATATGACTCAGAATCACATAATTAATTTACAGTTAGACCCTGTGGTTAGCACACTAAAAATAAAATGGTAGAGATGTTTTTACAAATTTAAGATATCTTTCCTACTACTTTAAGAAAGTAAAACGTGCCAAACTGACATAAAGGTCGCAGAATTTTTTTGTTATATTATTAGAAACATTGTAATGCCATTAAACTCTGTGTTTAACAGAACAGTCTAGACCTAAAGTACAACCTGTTTTAAGTGCTGATAACAATGAAAAGCATCATCTGTAGACATCTGCTGTTTTTAAATATGGAAAAATGGATCACATAGCTAGATTTTGTATTAGTGATGGTAGCGTAGGACTATTAATCCTCAGAAAACTATGACCACTGAAAAGCATACTGCTAGGATATTATTCTTATAGAATGCAATAAGATATGTGTTATACTAACTGAAAAGACATTCTTTAATGCAAAGCTAATTAAATGAAACACGATCGGCAGTGGAGGGTTGAAAGGACTGCTAGATTCATGCAGTCTGGTCATGCTAATAAAGTTGTCACATATATCCAGGAAAACTCTTATTAAAAAAGCTGCTGCAGTAATATCCTTTCATGGACATAAGTAGAACTGATAGAAGGAAGGGGCGTACATATTAAACTATTGCTAAAAGTGTTGGAGTACAAGTGTCATTGCATTCTAAAGATGTTGCAAAGTAGGGAGTACAAATGACTAGTTTCCTTTGCTCTAGTATTAACTTCTGGAGAAGCCTGACAGAATGAAACCCTGCAGAAGCCCCACTACCTCTCCTGTTAGGAAAACCACACATTGGCCTACATAACCTCAGGTTAATCACTCTTTGAGTCTCTGCTGAAAATGGATACCTACCCATTCCAGACACTTCCTGAAATCAAATGTCAATGAATGCATAAATAAATAAATAAATACAATTATAGGTAAGGGGAGGGGCTGAAGCTTGGGAACATTTAGCTGATGCTGAGCAGATGGAAAGCTGCCATTTCAGTCTTACGTTGTAGTATGATGCACAAACATGTTACTCTATTGCTATGGTAAATGCATTATTTTTGTTTCAGCTGCACTTCACATTGTACAATATTGAAGTAGGTGCTGACACATCATTACAGTGACATTTGATAATGGTTCATAGAAGATGTATGCATATGTATATCTTTATTTACTCATTCTTCAATAAACTACACCTATGAGAAGGGGTCACAGGTTCATAGGTTCATAGGCAGGTGCTAGGCTATCGGCCCTAGGGCCTATACAAACCCAGCCAAAAAGGTACCCTGGCTTTTGCCACCCAAAAAAATTATTTTCCTGTACCACTGTCGAGCAGAGCCATAGAAGTGATCCCGGGGGTGAATTTCATATTTCCCATCCAATCATCAAGATTTTTCTTGAAGAGTACTAATAAGGAGCTTTGTTTGATATAGATAGGTAGTCTATTCCAGAGTATGTGAAGTCTCTGGGACAGGAATCTATCCCTCCGGCATGTTCTGTTTATTGTGGTGACAAGGTTTAGGTCCCTAGAGCATGTAGCTCGGAGGGATTGGGACTTCTTTAAGTGGAGCATGTCCAACATCTCTGGGTTTGACATAGCTTTGTATGTTAGGCAGAGATCACCTCTGAGTAGTCGATATGCGACGGAGTAAAGCTGGAGTTTTTTGAGATGGCCTGCGTAGGGTATCTGTTTGAGGCTGGTAATCGTCTTTGTGAGGTATTTCTGTGGCCTTTCCAGTTGTTGTAGATGTCTTGTGAGGTACATACCAAAAGGGGTGTTGTACTCTGTAACGGGTCTAATGAGTGATGAGTAGAGGGGAACAATGACCTCTTTTTTTCTGGATGAGAAACCTTTTGTGATGAGGTGTGCCATGTAGCAGGATGTCCTGACTACTGTGGCGATGTGATTATCAAAGGAGAGACTACTGTCCACCTGTGTCCCAAGGTCTCTTATCACACTTTCAGTGTTAAGTATACTACTGCCTATGTTGTAGTTCATTGGTACAGAGTTTTTACCAAAGGGGATGACAATGCACTTTTTGTCATTGAGCTTGAGGCCATGGCTTTGACACCAGGCATCTGTCTCAGTGAGGCCCTTTTGTAGGATGTCCACATCGTTAGGAGTTTCGATTATGGCTCTTAGTTTGCAGTCATCTGTGAACTTCATTAGCCAAAGACCTTCTGTGTTAGCCTGTACTTCAGAGAAGTAGATACCAAACTGGAGAGGACCCAGAACTGAACCCTGTAGTACTCCACTTGTCACTGGTCTGAAGACGGATTTGGAGTCTGCTACTTTCACAGTGTGGGTTCTGTCAGTGAGTCAGATGGCAACCCATCTTGTGACATAGGGATTTATACCTAGTTTAGTGAGTTTGTCTATAATTCCAGAGTGGGGGATGGTGTTGATAGCCTTGGCAAGATGTAGGTAGGCTGTGTGAACCACCTTACCCTCGTTTACAGCTTTGGTGACTGTTTCAAAGAAGTCTATCAGGTTTAGGAGACATGATGTGCCTTTTACAAACCCAAAATGGGTGGAATCCAGAGTTTGGAGACTACCAATGTCTTTGTTTATAAGTCCCATGATGATACGTTCCATGGCCTTGCAGACCAGGCTCGTCAGGCTAATGGGGCGGTAGTTCCTGGGGTCCATGGTGGTTCCCCCCTTGTGAAGTGGGATAACCATTGCTGTGCACCATTCAGCAGGCACAAAGCCTGAGGTGAGGCTATGACTGAACATGGTACTTAGGTGGGGTGCCAGTTCGTTCTGTAGTTTGTGTAGAATGCAGCCTGGGATGTTGTTTGGTCCCACGGATGCTGTGTTCTTGGCTTTGGAGAGTGTGGTTTTTACCTGTGCAGCCATGATTACAGGAACTTTGCATTCGTCTGGTATAGAGATGGGCTGTTTAGGGGGTAAGAGGAGGGGTAAAGTTAGTACTAAACCTATCTGCCAGGATGTTGCCAATATCAGTTGGGTGTGTATATTTAGTGCCATTGTGCTGTAACTCAGAGCAGATCTGAGTGTTGCCATTGAGATTCTTGACATAGCTATAGAATGCTTTGTGGTTGTCTTTAGAGTTAGTGGCGAGTTTGTTTTCGTAACTAGCTTTGGAGGATTTTATCAGGGATCACAGCTTCTTACTGAGGCTGACCAGGGAGCTCCTCCATTCATGGAATTTTACTCTCTTTTGAAACAGTTTCTTCTTTTGTACAGTTTGTTTATGGCAGGGGACCACCAGATTGGCTTCCTTTTTTGGAGGACAGTGTCTTGGTTCTGTTTGGGATAGCACAATCCATGCACTGATGTAAGTGCTTATAAAGTGCAATTGTGTAGGATTCAGTAGTCGTAACTGTATTGTCCATCTGCATGGGTGTCATGAAGTTCACCACTTCTGTCTTAAGAAGCATGAAGTTGGCTTTGGAGAAATTTTTTACCATGGTTTCCTTAATGGGGGATGGGGGCAGGATGTGGATATCTAGGGTAATTAGCTTACGGTTGGATCGAACCAATGAGGCGTTGACTTCAGGTGTGAAACACCGGTTACTCATGTTGGTAATGACTAGGTCTAGGATATTGTTGCCCCTGGTGGGGGTGTGGATAAGCTGATCCAGGGCACTGGAGTTTATGAATTTCAGAAAGCATTGAGTGAAGGAGTTGGTACAGGAGTAGTTTTTCCAGTTAATGGTGGAGTAGCTGAAATCGCACATTATTAGGGTGTTTGGTTGTACCCTAATATTTTTCAGTACATCAAGAAAAGAGGAGTGGGAATCCTGGAGAATGGTGGGGGATCTGTAGCAAGCTACAATTTGGATTGCAGTTTTGCCCAGAGTTAGTTGCACTTGGATAGCCCTCGGCTGCATTATGCTGAGCAACTAGCCTGGAGGTGTGGATATCCTAAATGCATATGGACACACCTCCGCCTTTGGTGTTCCGGTCCAGGTTACATGGCCGAAAACTGTAGTATGAGTTATAGCCTGGTAGTGCAGGCATGCTCTCTGGAGCCTTGAACCAGGTGTCAGTCACTTTACAGATATTGATGTTCTCCATTTTAAGGAGTGCCTCGAGTGAGTGCATTTTGAGATTTAGACTTCTAGCATTGAGTAGCATCACCCTCAGTTTTTGCTTGCCTGTTTCTGTTACGGTGGTGAATTTGTCATTTGAACCTTGCCTAAAAAAGGCACTATAGGGGCAGCAAGAACCTTAGCCAGTATCCGGAATCCCAGGGGTGACAGGTGCAGGCCATCTCTGGCAAAGCATCGTGGTCTGTCGACCATGTCATCCCAGGCAGACAGATACTGGATCCCTTTAGAATGACACCAGAAGCTTAGCCAATTGTTGAAGTCAATCATTTGTCCTTGTACTATGGTATCATTCTGGGTGATGGCAGAATGCTACTCAGGGCTAGGGTCATACCTGCCTGGGCTAAGATCGGAGAACTCTTCCATGTCTCTTTTCATGTAGTCCAGGGAGGTACATCTCAGGTCGTTCACACCAACATGGACAATGACAGAGTCATATTTGTACTTGTTGTGGAGTGATCTGAGTGTGTGGGTTATGTGGCGGATCCTGGCACCCGACAGGCAGCTGACAGTAACCTTCTCCTTGTTTAGCCTGGTGAGTGGGACATCAGTGTGCCTGACTATAGAGTCACCTATGACTAGTGTGTTGGGTATGTTGTTTTGCCTTATTGGCTGTGGTTGAGTGGCACACTGAGTCTGCAGGCTATGTGTCATTTGGGTTGTGTTGGGGGGTGGAGGTTGCTTGCATTTCTGCTTTGGAGGTCTCTGTTGCTTGAGCAGATTATTATTGAGAGCCTACGTGAATGTTTTTGTGTTTCTATGTGTGGATTTTGGTGGTGTAGATTTAGTTTGACTATGTGATGAGTGTGGTGTGGTGCAAGTGTTTACCTTCTCCTCTTGGCTGTCAAGTTCAGTCTTGGTTGGAGAGAGCTTTACCTCCAGTTTGGTTACATAAGTGCATCTCTCACAGGTTGTAGTGTTGGGTGGTAGGTAAAATATGATGGTGCCATGTCTGCCATTGCTTTAAGCCTTCATAAATAGCTTACATTTTACATTGACTACTTTAATTTTGACATTAGGCTGAAGGTTTTTTAATTCTTTGATAATAGCATTTTTTTTAATTTTTGCAAGTATCATAATTCAAAAAATGGTGATTGGAAGTGGTATTCTATCATGCATATTTAAGTTCTTTCCCTAGAAAGAAAACTAGATGCAATGCTGAGAAGGCAGGTTTACCCATCATGATTCATACTAAGCTAACTGCCCTTGCAAGCCATTTTAAGTTTAGCCAATTATCCCTTGTGGGACTCAAACCCAGCACCTTGTGTTTATAAGGCAAACACCTTAACCGTTAGGCCACCCTCCCAATGAAACTTTCTGTTTATTTAAAAGTAGAGGGGTAATATAAATAAATGATAATATTGCTTCAGAAAACCTTTTAGATGTTGCCTAGCCTACTTAAAATTTCTTGTATTCAGAATGAATACTCACCAAGCAGGGAATCACCAATCTATCACACCACTCACCTCAGTGAAGCATGCCATCCCTTAGAAGGTATGCATGGTAATTGCTTGGTCCTAACGTGACACTGGGAAATTGATGTACTGATTCACATGTGCCAGGATTAAGTCAAGGAACTGCTGAAGTACCCTGAAGGCAAAACTTGTGGGATACCATATGTGAACCCATTTTGTATGTGGAAGGTCTCAATGACAGATATAGTGATAGCTATACATGCCATGATATTCACAGGTATAGAAGACCATATATGCCCCAGTCCTTTTTCTGTGGGACATACAAACTTAGTAAAGCCCATACTGTTCATTATAAATCTATCAAGATTTTTTTGATCAGTAAAGTTAAAATGACTCAGCATCTGTCTATATCTTTGCCTTCTCAGCCAGTGGTTGCCACTGCGCACCAATGGTTTTGCACATCCAAAACAAGCAGTTCACAATAGCAGACAACCAGGCTAACAGCTTCAGCAGATATCTTCGCAGACTACAAAGTAGATAGAAAAGGCCTGACTTGACATTTTATGAAAATTCTGTGCACGACAACAATGCACATAAAAAGTGACTATGAATCACACACACGCATGAAAGCTGCCTTCTTTACATAAGACGTCTGCAGAATTTCCAGTTAAAACTCATTTACCATATCATTTGCTTAAGTCCTTCCAAACCTCATTACTACTGCGGCCTGAATAATGCCTTACCTCTGCTTAGGCACAGCCAGGACACATTCCTGCTATGTGCAATGACTATTACTGTCACCCAGAATCTCATAAAAAATCAATAAATCTCAAAATAGCTAGAATAAACCTATGCCTAGCAGTTGAGTAATATGATAGCATGACAGTTCCGATAATATTATATTATTTCATCTTACTCATTTGTAGTCACATCTGTCAGTGTCCCTCTTTTACACCCCCATCAAGAGGATATGACTTGACACTTTAAAACATACTAATGAACCCATGTAATACATTTAGACTACAGAAATTAATCAACTGATTGTTTGTATATTTAAATGTTCTCTTTACAATACCAAATGACTCTGAGGAAGCCAGCGGTTTATGCCTTGTGAAAGCGCTTAGTTATTTGGTTCTGTGTTTTATTAAAACAGTGAAGACATAAGTTTAGTCCTTGGTGGCTGTTTTATTATTTTTATTTCAAGTTTAAAGTGCTTGGTCTATCCATTTGGATTTTGTTTGTTGACCCTCTAATATACTTATTCCTAATCCTGTCCATGCTCGTCACACCCAGTGCAAATCTTAACATCTTTAACTCTGCCACTACAAGCTCTGACTCCTGCCTTTTTGTCAATGCCACTGTATCCAACCCATATAATATAGGTGATATCACTACCCTCTTGTACACCTTCCCTTTCACTCTTACTGGTACCCGTCTGTCACAAATCACTCCTGACACTCTTCTCCACCCACTCCATCTTGTCTGTACTCTCTTCTTCACCTCTCTTCCACACTCACCATTACTCTGAACTGTTGATCCCAAGTATTTAAACTCATCCACCTTCGCCACCTCTACTCCCTGCATCCTCACCATTCCTCTATCCTCCCTCTCATTCACACACATATATTCTGTCTTAGTCCTGTTGACCTTCATTTCTCTTCTCTCTAGAGCATATCTCCACCTCTCCAGGGTCTCCTCCACCTGTTCCCTACTCTCACTACAGATCACAATGTCATCTGCAAACATCATAGTCCAAGTATTGCTGTATTTTATTAGTTACTTGTCACACACCTCTGCCATCATTCCTTGATCATTATTTTTTCGTTCAAGAAAAAAAATGTGTACATGTTTGTGTACATTTTTATATATATATATATATATATATATATATATATATATATATATATATATATATATGTGTGTGTGTGTGTGTGTGTGTGTGTGTATATATATATATATATATATATATATATATATATATATATATATATATATATATATATATGATTTCACTTTATAATCTCAAAATAATGAAATATCAAATTTCAGTATTTCGAGACCATAAAGTCGAAGTTTCAAATTAGCAAAACGTCATAACCATGAATCCGGAAATGTCGAATTCATGGTTATGGTGTTCCGGTTCGTGATTTGGGATGTACTGTGTGCATGATGTACGGTTTGTGGATTTGGCTGGAATTTAAGATAAGTGACTATTTTGTAAGGGTTTTGGGTAGGTGATTGAGTGTATGTGAGTGTGTTTGGAAGTTTTATGTGTGGGATGGGGTAGGCAGGTAAAAGTAAAAGTGTGTAAGTGTTGAAAGAGGTGGTGCTTGTATATAAGCGATGTGTGTGTGTGAGGGGCTGTAGAGTGTCTAGTGGTGAGATTGCTGTCTTTTTCTGTTTGGTGCAATCTCGGAGTTAGTATATATAAGTAGGGGGGGTGGGGGGTTAATTTGTGTTTTTGTGTTTGCATGTGTTCTGTTTGTGTATTGTAGTGTGGCTAGGATGGCGTATGTGTAGAGTTGTGTATGGTGTGTTTACGTTCATAGGTTCATAGGTTCATAGGTTCATACTAGGCTATCTGCCCTAGGGCATTTATAAGCCTAGCCAGAGTATGTTTGGCTTTCGTCACCCATTTTAAATTAATTTTGCTATGCCCTTTTTCGAGGTTAGTATAGGTTCATAGGTTCATACTAGGCTATCTGCCCTAGGGCATTTATATATAAGGTAATCACCTTAACCATTATGCCATCCCTCCACCTTAATTTTGATTTTCACGGTTTTGGGGTTTAGCCATTCTGAACATTCGACTTTATAGTTACGAAATACTGAAATTTAATATCTCAGTATTTTGAGATTATAAAGTGAATTCATATATATATTTATGGGTCCCCTTCAGTTTACCGACATTCCAGAAAGCCAACACCATATTGTCGACATTCAGAATGCCGACCATGCAGAACCGGCATCTCTCTATAGTGCGGAATGGAAAGAGTCCCATTCGTGCACTGTAGTGCGATCTCGAGGTTGGTATATTAAAGTTACGGGGGGTGGGGGGCAGGGGGGCATAGCCCCCCTACTAACAGTTGAAAGTAAATTTTATTTTCCTTTTCTATGGACCTCTCACAATGTCGGCGTTCTGAATGTCGATCATATGGTGTCGGCCATATGGTTGTCGGCATTCTGGAATGTCGGCATCATATATATCTATATCTATATATATATATATATATATATATATATATTTATATATATATATATATATATATATATATATATATATATATATATATATATATATATATATATATATATTTATATATATATATATATATATATATATATATATATATATATATATATAAATATTTATAGTATAAATGTATATATATATATATATATATATATATATATATATATATATATATTTATATGTGTGTGTGTGTGTGTGTGTGTGTGTGTGTGTGTGTGTCTGTGTGTGTGTATTCCCTTCACAAGCTCAAAGTTTCAAAATTTCAATCTGCAAATGGTCAAGACCATAAGAATGAAGTCTTGAAACCTCTAACATTTTGAATAGAGATCGCTGTACAGAGTGGAATGGGAAATTTTCCTCACTGTAGTGCGATCTTGGAGTTGGCATATTTATTTAGCAGGGGATGTGGGGGAAGCAGGAGGGCTTGCCCCCCTGTAAAAATGTAAAAAAATATATTTTTTAATAGAATTTCGAAGTTTCAGAACTTCGATCTTATGGTCTCTACCATTTGCAGCTCATAGTTTTAAAGCTTTGAGCTTGTGAAGTAGATATATATATATATATATATATATATATATATATATATATATATATATATATATACTGATATATACATGTGTGTGTGTGTGTGTGTGTGTGTGTGTGTGTGTGTGTGTGTGTGTGTGTGTGTGTGTGTGTATATATATATATATATATATATATATATATGTGTATAGAGGAAGAAGAAAAACTCAGAAGAGTCTCACGTTTTCTCATTTTCCCTTGTCAAGTAAGTTCTACGTTTGTAATGGCCTTTATTTCTGAAGAGCAAAGTCAGACGAGGGTTACATCAGACCAGCTCTATATTTGTATAGCCTTGTATCTCTTATCTGAAAACTCTGAAAGTAGAATTGTTCAGGTCACTGTAGCAGCATTTCATTTTCATGTCTTCATGCTTCTGCTATAAAAAGCAGATAACTTGGTCTGGTTTGGTATGGAAGATGGTATAAAAACAATGAGAGCAAAAGTTATTTGCAGTTGCTGAATTAATTCTTACTAGTCATAGGGTCAGAGGTGCTTACTAGGCTAATGACTGCAATGGTCTTTTTAAGCCTAGCAGTGCATCACAAATCTCTGACAAGTTCTGGTACCCTTGGTAAGTGTAAGCAGGGACTTGGGAGATGAAACATTTATAAGCAGGAGTCTAGGATAGAACCATTTACAGGATGCCTGTGTCCATTAGGGATATAAGTGCCAAACCAGGGATGAATTTCCTGTTCTCCATCCAATTTTCCAAATTAACAATTTTTTGATAACTATTTACTACCACAACATAGGTTCACTTGGAGGACATTTTAAGCTTAGCCAATTCCCTTTTGGTGCTTGAATTAACATTTTCTGATTGGTCTTACCCATCCCATGGCTGATAATTGTATATTAGCCCTAGTGAGAATAAATGTGATCGTACTATAGATAATTTGAGGGGACCCATGTAAGGGATGCAGCATTTAGGAATTGCCTCTATCCATTAGTGGCATGAGGGGCAATCCTGGAGTACATTTTCTTTTTTCAGCAGTCAGTACATGATTTGTTGTCATTTTAAGTAAATTGTTTTTAATCAAATGTTGTATTTAAACTTGACTGATTTACTAGTCACATCCATTTATTTGTCTTATTTTATTTTGCTTTTGATTATTGGGTTTGTCCAACTGGGTTTACTCAAAAACCCATTTTTAGTGGAATCTTGGAGAGAAAACCTCAAACATATGACAAAGATATTTTTAAAAAGACATTCAGTAATTTACATGGACAGATGTCAAGTAATATACATTAACAGTAACACATACATTTGCTTACTGTTTTTGTCTGTGTTTAGTAAAAAAAAAAAAAAAAAAAACTTTTCATCAGAGGCCTAGGGTGAAAAACTCCAACATACTACAAACAGTTCTAAGCAGACGTACAGTAATTTGTATAAACAGACATTTAAATAATATACATTAACATTAGCAATTTGCTAATTTGAATACATTCTTATATATTATAATGGAAACTGTTATAGTATAAAAAATACTTGTGCGTTTATTAAATGTTGTGCAGTTGAAGAGGTGTATGAGTGGATTTGTCAAATAGATATTAGATCTTGTGATTAGTGATTCGAAATCCCAAGAAAATGAAGTAAGGAAAGGATGTTGGTATGTCAGAAAATATTAATATTGTAGTTGAGAGGTGGGGTATTAAGCAGGTTCAGAGGCATTTGTATATAGCTATCATAAGGTTTACTTTAGAAGTGTAGAGGTGGGCTGGCAAGCAGTGTAGCAAAACTATGAATCTAACTGGGAGATGCCAGTAAAACTCTTCAGGTATTGTTGAAGACTGGTTGTGGGGTATAGGATTCTAAATGAAGACAAACAGTTTGATGATAATTCAGTCTGAAGATTACAATGGTATTTAACCTGGAGATATATAGGAGCAGATCTATTGCTTTGATAGGTGCAGTTTTAGTTATGTTTTCAATGTCTTTATATTCTGAATGAATTTAAGTAGTAGTAGGGTGTGGTTCCATGGTCTAGCTACACTTTTTGAATAAAATAGAGTCACCTGCAGTAGCAAGAGGTTCTCCGGTTCAATCCTCGGCTGGGGTGCCTTCTGTGCGGAGTCTGCATGTCCTCCCTGTGGTCGCGTGGGTTTCCTCCGGGTGCTCCGGTTTCCTCCCACATCCCAAAGACATGCTGCAGGTGGATTGGACACTCTAAATTGGCCCTAGGTGTGCGTGTGAGTGTGCCTTCTGTGGAAGGTTGGGTGCCGGGCTGGCAACTCGACACCGTAAAACTCCACTGCCATTCAATGTGCGGACAAGGTGATCCGCTGTGGCGACCCCTAACTGGGAAAAAGCCGAAAGAAGAAGAAGAAGAAGTTCTGTGTGCCTCTATAGTCCCAACCCCACACCAAAGTATTTTGCAGTGTAGTCCCAAAGCAGAGGCATTCTGTCTCTAGCAGGAGTTGGGAGGGTGGCCTAATGGTTAAGATGTTTGCTTTACAAGCACAAGATGCAGGGTTTGATCTTCACAAAGGATAATTAGCTAGGCTTGCAAGGGCAGTTAGCTTAGTACTAATCTGTGAACCTTAATTCTTGCATTATCACCCATGGACTGTAAACATATACTTCTAAGAGCAGATGTCATTTCCCTAGTTTTAATGTGCATTTTATACCATGAGAAGAGTGATCTGTACGTGAGAACTTACAATCCATTTGGACTGCTAATTAAGGCAAACTGTTTCATTCCAAAACACAAATTTAAAAATAAACACCACTCTCTCCTGCATTTTACAGGTGATTTTATGGGTTATGAAATTACTTTTGATAAACTGCATGAACATAGCTTTGTAAATGCCTTTTTTCCCTTATATGTGATATGTTCTTTCTAGGTCATTGTTACAGTTGTTTAAAAATGGGCAGCTAACAATGAATGTCTGTCTCTTAGATAATGGATCTCAAAATCGCCTTTACTTGAAATGAATTTCACCCTTCTGAATGTACTTAAAGGCTGTATTCAAGAAAACATGTAGTGGCTATTCTGCAGCTCTTGATTTGTAATGTCTTTCTCTTTCTTAGTTTAGCAATATAAACTCCTCACTCCTTTCTTTTGTTTGGAGTCAAGCATGTCATTCGTTCAGATAGGCACTGACTTTGTCAGTAACAGAGTTCAAGTTGCCCTGCATCATACAAGATAAATGTTTGGTATGTATCTTACTAAAGCACATTCATAATGAAATGGCGTAGAGTTTTACCATTTTGAAACAGCAGACTTCACACATTTCTATATATCTATTTTCAAGACACAATTGAAAATACTGAGTGCTACAGTTCTAACACAGATATATAGTTTCATCCAGTCTTTTACACCTGCAAAACAAATAAAACGTAGATATTCACATCCTAAGTTCTGATAACTAAAACAAAAAGGTGCTGTAAAATGTTTGCTGTAGCATTTGCACAATTCTTCTAGTGTGATATTAGAATGAGGTTGTGTGGGAAACAAAGAACGTGACACTGAATTTTGGACCATTTCAGTAGGTACAGATCTAGACTGGTACACAAAGTCATAGTAATTTTCAGCCATGAGACTACAATAATGAGAAAGGTGATTGCAAATGTGGGTTCACCTGTGCTTTGTCAGATGTGTAACCTTTAGTGACTGCACTGCACAAGTGATGCTTGGCCTTTGATGGAAGAGGGAACTAGGCGTTATTACAAGTTTGCTGTACGAGTCATGTGACACTTTTTATAAATTGGTGCATATTATGTAATCGAAAAAAACATGATAATTAAAGGGAAAAGAATGCATTCATCCTCACTGCAGTACATCACGAGAGTTTTGCAGACCTCCTATAGAAAAGAAAGATCTGGAGCGTTTCTCCCTGGGTCTCCACTGAAAATTGGCTTTGCTCCAAGTCAGACTTTTCCAGTAAACAAATGTTAAATAAATAAAATTAAATTTCTCAAGCCTCTTGATAAGGTGATATAAAGTCCAACAAATATTTTTAGTATCATTATGCCCGATCAAAAGTAATATCTTTCATCTGAACTTTTATTTCATCTAGACAAGAGGTGGCCAAGTAGTTTAGCATTTTATTAATTCAAAAATCAAGTTTTGGGCATGCTTTGGAGATTTATCAGACCACACAGACACTGTATTCACATTAACATTTCATAACAAGAAACAATCTGTACATAAATGTGTCTCAACCAGTTATGTTGAGAAACACAAGGTCACTGACATTCCTTTTTGCCATAGTAGCTCAGTAACAAGACACTTCTGGGCACTTGCGTTCAAATAACAAGAGGAACTGTCAAACTAACTGTTGCCTGAAACATTAGGTTTCTTGGGTTGGGGGGGCTTTGAATACATTTTTTCTCTTCATACACATTTCAAGAGTGTGAGAAGAGTGCAGTAAGGCAGAAGTGTTGCAGTTTGCATTCCACCTTGCAAGTTCTAATATGAACTTTTTGCAGTATTTGACTATCTAGTACATAAATTCAAGATATTGTTTCATGGTAAAATGCATAGCTCAGAAGCTGTTGAATATATACGTTCAAAATAAAGGCAGGACTTCTCTGTCTAAGTGATGGAAATGAACTGTGTGACTAACTGTTTTAGGTTAGTTCCATTCTAGAGTGCACAGTATGACAAGAAAAGTTAATCCGTAAAGCAGAATCAGCTGTGTTGTGATAGGCTAGACCCACCTTCCCAATACATACACACACACACACACACACACACACACACACACACACACACACACACACACACACACACACACACTGAACAGAGCACCAGCCATATAAATGCATGGAGCACAAGCACCAGCCATATAAATGAATGGAGCACTTCTTACCACGGGTGACTCTGGCAGCAGGCTTAGTGCTAGCAGCAATGTGCTTGGGAAATACATTCTCCACGCACGTTTGTAATTTAAAATGCACATTAGTGTGTGATGCATGCATGAGTCCTCCACCTATGATGGGTCCTCCTTAAAGAAAAACAGGTCTTGCAGCTGTAAAAGTGGGGGGCACTCCCTCCCCTTCTCTATATGGTTCTGGCTCCTGTGATCACAGGCAAGGTTTAAGTCATTAGAATGGGTAATTTAGGTGCTATTTGTTTTGTGGATATGCAGGAGGACCATTAGAGTGGGGTTTGGAAATGCCTTGTATGCCAGGCATAGATATCCTCACAACAACCTGTAGGAGACAGAATAGTGGGATAGGCCCTTGAAGCATTCCACATAGAACATGTTACATACACCCTGTATTCTTTTACTGAGGAACCTCTGTGTACATTCCAATTGTTGGATATGCCTAATGAGCATGAACTTCAGTCAAACAAAGATGTCTTCACAAATATAGCAAAAGATATTCATGCATATCAGTAGACAGAAGGTGGACTTATATAGTGTCAACTTTTTTCTACTCTTTAAACAAATCAGCAGCATTCTTACTTGGAAAATCTTGGAATTTATTCTGTTTTACAGATTAAAATATTATTTTACTCAAATGTTTTGGCTTTTAGCAAATACTTTAAAAAATCTGAGAAATACCAGAGCCACTGAAGTACACAGTTTTTTTCGGTACTTACGTATTAGCGCAACCAGATTTTAGCGGTTGCGGTAATATGAATGCTGGCATGAAAACGACTGTGGTAATTAGTACCACTTGTTATTTTACATCTTTACTTACAACAAATAGGTTTAGCTTACATTCAGGAAGATAAAACAACGTGTGAAAATCTTCTTCCTGTTTTGCGTGCTTTACACATGCACGGTTTAATTTCCTGGGCTGCTATGTATGTTACTGTCGAAAGGAGTGCTTTTCTCTTATCAAGGTGGAATGCTGAAAAGAAAAACATGGGGAGACTTGGAGAAATGCTTTTTGGTAGACTATTTATAAAAAATTTACAAACAGACTTGAAAGGAGGAAAACTTTTTTTTTTTTTAAGAATAGAAGCTTGCAATAACAGTAAAAGATTTGCCAAACTGATGATATTGCATTATGCTGACATGTAGGGTAGTTTAGTATGTGAGAAGTTGACAGTGGTGCTTTGGCTACTTGTAATTGTGATAGTGCTATCCCCTCGGACAAACGGAGATTGTGTTTCAATGATTACGGCTAAAAAAGATGTGGATTTCTCATTCGCTGTTGTACTGTTTCTGTGTGTGTGGAGAGAAAGTTGTCAGCAATTGTAATCGCATCTTCCTGAATGTAAGCCAAACTTATCTGTTGTAAGTAAAGACGTAAAGTAACAAGGTACGCTAATTCCCATACTCGTTTTCAGGCCAGCATGCGGTTAAACATTACTTTTTCCATGTTTTATCGATAATCCTGCCTCAAAAAAATTTCAGTGTGAAAGAAAACAGTTAATGTGACATTTTCAAGTCAGTGCTAGTAAAATGTACACATCTGGAAGCAACCAGTATTATCGCGAAAATCTGGTTGCGATAATACGTAAGTACCTTTTTTTCAAACACCTTTATTGAATTATCAGTTGTGACATAGGCAAATAAGACATTCCTTCATGAAACCTTCTTGTCGGTAACAAAATGAAGCTGTAAATCTGCCAAAACATGCAGACACTAGAAGTTTGAATATTTTGCTTAAACTATTTTGTCGCAAGTCTAGTCAGGATAAAATAGACAAACAGTTGTATATTCTGTTCAAGCAGATTTATTATGTACAAACACATCAGGATTGAGGCTTATTAACTTTAACTTAAACATAAACAAACTGACTATCACACTCATGCATGCTCACTCTTCGGCTGCACTCTCATAGTGTCACTGAAGCTTGCATGTGCTTGCTATTTATATGCACATGCTGACCCTGGAAATACTTCTTGAAGGTACAACACACAAACTGTTCTACATCCTCCCTCTTTGAGAAAATGAGTTATGCATTACTATCAACATTGACTGACATGCAAATTGCACAAAATAATTCTTAGCCATGCAATTATACACAACTAAATGCAGATAAAGAAGCATGTCCAGGTTGCTGTGTATTTCACACTGGGTTTGGAAATGCAACCAAATCATGTGACATAGAAATTACAATTTGGTCTAGCAACTGGAACTGTCTATCCTGAAAGTTCAACTTTGGGGACATTTGGGACATCATCAAGAATGGAAGTAGAAGGTGGCCAAGGATGAACACAGGATAGCAGCAGATTTCTTCAGGTCCACCAATTTCATTACATTGACAGGAATTAATTACTTAAAAAATTAATTCTTGAAGTAATTTTCTTTCTAAATATGTTTGTTTTATATAGTTCTTGAACTATATCTAAAAAAGAAAGGAAATCTTAATAATATTCCTGTCAGAAATTACTTTGGAAATTTTCCTGTCAGTTTATCAGTCTGAAATGAGTTCCAGTAAGACAAATTCTCAAGACTCCAGCATCAAGAAAGAACTTCAGTCTCTGATAATTATAGTCCAGCAACTTACTGCTAAGATGGATAAAATGGATACTAAAATAGACACTTTCATAGAAAAACTACAAAACAAATAGACTTGTTACATATGGACCTGCAACAACAGAAGATCCAGATGACAGGCATAGAAGAAGCTGTGAATGACATGGAAAATAGAATACAAGAAGAGGAAATCAACATTGAGTTTCTGCTGAAACAAAATACACATTTACAAACAAAGCTGGATGACCTGGAAAATAGATCTAGGCAATAACATTAGGATTTTTGGACTGCCAGAAAATATTGAAGGTAACAATATTACTTCTTTTTAACAACATGGCTCCCTAAAACTTTAGATTTACCAGAAGCATTCTCTTTTGGTATCGAAAGAGTACATAGATCTATAGCTAATACTAACTCTAACAAAACTATCCTAGATCAGTTATAGTTAGATTTCTATCATCTTTTGATAAAGAGATGGTTCTTAAATCTGCTTGGGCTAAAGCTCCTGTTAAGATTAATGAAACAACTGTGCGTTTGACAATGACTATTCTTCCATGGTATTAGCTAAAAGAAAAGTTTTTCTGCCACTAATAAGGGAGCTTAAAAAGCACAGTTTAAAACATACCTTCTGTTTCCTGCCAAGCTTAAAATCTTCCTTCCTGATGGTCCTAAAATTTTCGATGACTTAGACTCTGCTTTACTGTTTATCAAAAAATAAGATTTTGGAAAAATAGAAGAAATGGAATGGGCTAGTTCTTCGTTAAAGAGACTGGCAACTGAAACTTCGTGGAAGACTTCAGAGAAGAAGAAGAGACTAAAAACAAATGATTTGTACTATGTTTTTTCTCTCTCATCATTTTATTTTATTATTAATCTTTTAAATATAGTTCCTGCATTTCCAAGAAGCAACAAATATTTTGAAAAGATTTAATCAAAGTTATTCTCTGTGTGCAAAGAAATGTTTTGTTTCATAACTAGTCAAAATATTTGGAGATTTAATGACAAGCTGTGATTTAACTTGTTTCTCTTTCTGAAGAGGAAAAATAAGGTCAGTAATTTGATACATTTTTTTTCCTTTAAAAGTTTATATGTTCTTCAAATGCTATTCCTAATTATACTTTCTTGATTACACAGCATATGCTTGTTTGTAAATAATCTGTCATGCTTTAACCAATAATAATTAGAACTAAATAATAGTAAATAATATGTTTTATTTTTAACTCTATTAATATAAACAGTAAGTAACATTCTATTGTATATGCTTCTTATAGCTTTCTCTTACATTTTTTTATTTCTGCCTTACACCCTTTTACTTTCTACTCTCTTTTCTTTTCTTTATTAATATATAGAAATGCTTTTGATCATATAGACACAGTAAATAATAAGATTTGCATAGGAGTTGAGTTGGGACAAAAATGTTGAGTTTTGTTACTTATTAATAATTTTGGGCTTGATTTCACTTACATAGAGTCTGTAATAACCTGTAGAATGCATTGTGAAGGTTTTGCCATGTTTAGATGCATTTACACTGCTAAATGAATGTTTGTCACTAGTTTTTAATAAGTTTCCCACCAAAATGTTAAGAGAGACAATCTGGGATGTGGGCTGTCTCATGCACAGTGTCCATGAGCTACTTCAAAAACTTCAACTCTCAGAATTCTCACAGAGAAGCTGAAAGCAGCTGGTCTCACCTTTGACCTAGATATCACACTGACACATCACAGATACAGGAATAGCAGATTAATAATATGTGTTAAAACCTATGTCCCAAACATATACATTACTATAACTCATTTAATTCATCTGATTGGCAAGCATAAATAATTTTATAACTCTATACTGGAAGAAATTGTCATGTGATATATTTTAAGCAGTAGTATAGCATGTTTGTAAAATCTGGTTACTAAAATGTGTTTGCTGTGCATTATTTTGTATAAAGCAGACAGATTTATTGAAGGGACAGCAATGTAAGATGGCTCAGTAAAGATACAACTCAGTGAGATCAGATATATATATATATATATGTGTGTGTGTGTGTGTGTGTGTGTGTGTGTGTGTATGTGTGTGTGTGTGTGTGTGTGTGTGTGTGTGTGTGTGTGTGTGTGTGTGTGTATGTGCGTGTGTATGTGTGTGTGTGTGTGTGTGTGTGTGTGTGTGTGTGTGTGTGTATGTGTGTATGCATGTGTATATATATATATATATATATATATATATATATATATATATATATATATGTATATGTGTGTATGTGTATGTATGTATATATATATATATATATATATATATATGTGTGTGTGTGTGTGTGTGTATGTGTGTGTATGTAGATATGTATATAAATGTTTCTGAGAATCTGCTTAACTGTGAAGTATGATTTATAACAATTTCTATGAATACAATATTTTATTCTATTGGCAATAATGAGTTTGAGTAAATGCTCATATACAAGCAATTCAAGGTTTTTTTGGAAGCTGTTAACTGTATTTACATGACAGAAAATAGATGCATCCTAATATATGTAATGTCTGAATCATATTAGCCAAAGTTTTGATTTAAATGAATGTTAGAACTTATTTTTCTCTCCTCTTGATTTCTAACATCAAGATTATTTGAATGTTATTTGCATACAAGTGTTTTATATTACATGGCTGTATATAGTAGTATGAACAGTTTTTAAAAAAAAAAAAAAAAAAAAGGTTTATTTTAGTTTATATGATGCTGTTTTACCAAATGTGTAGTCTTGTCTTGCTAGATAATTGAATTGAAAACTGTTAACTTCAGTTAAATATAACTAGTATTAAATTGATAAGGTGGCAGCTGACGAACTGCTGCTTAGGGTAGGGGGTTAACTTGAGTGGTAAATACTACTCTAAGTTGGAGTTTACAACTCCAGGCTGGATGCAAGGTTTAATCCTTACATTATTTTCACTTGTTCATTGTTATTTGTATATAGTTTTGACATCCACAATATATTTTGTACATTCATTGTCACTACAAACAAAATTGAATCCTATACGAAATCCCATAAGAGATTCAATAAATACAGCTATATTTAAAGGTACACCTAAAGGAGGAGATGTAACATTACTTATGTTGTTATTTGTTATTTTGATCATAAGATTCTTAAGTTTTAAAACTGCCAAATGACATCTTTAAAAGGAATTTCTTTAAACATTAATGGATTGAATAATCCATGTAAAAGGGCAAGCCTAATAAGATACATTAATTTACATAAGGCCAACTTAGTCTTCCTACAAGAAACCCATCTCTTGAAAAAGATATTGATAAACTAGCCACAAACAAATATACAGTATTGGTTAGTTCAGAGCACACTCAGAAAAAAAGAGGAGTGGCTATTTTATGGAATAAAAGTATGCCCATTCCTAAAACCATTAAGTCTTATCAGGATTACAAAGGAATGTTTTGTATGGTTACAATACAAATTAATGGGAAGACTTACACTTTAATTAATGTATATTGGATACCTGGAATTGGTATAAATACAGTGAAACATCATCTTGATAAGATAATATCATTCTCTATAGGAGATATTATTTTAGCTGGTGACTTTAATTGTATACTACATGAAATTGATACTACCACTATAGGAAAGAGAAGAATTACATCTAATGCAAAATATTTAAAGGATTTTGCTAATTCTTATCATTTGAATGATATTAATAATCAGATAGATTCAAAATCATTACCATACACCTTTTTTTCTAACAGATACAAAACTTATTCAAAAATAGATAGGGTCTTTATTTCTAACCAAATGGTAACAGATTTAATTAATTCCAAAATCATTTCATGTCCTATATCTGATCATAATTCAATTGTTTTTGAATTCATGATAAAAAATACTCATAATGTTCAGATCAAAAGGATACCAGCATACTTAACTTAACTAAAAGACTATAAAGAATATATACTTTCAGAAGTAAAACATTTTTAGACATAAATAACACTCCTGAAGTCTCCATTGTTTATGTTTGGGATGCCTTAAAATCATATCTATATGGACAAAGTATCAGATGGTATAATAATAAAAGGAAATCTTGAGATAAGGAATTGTTAGATATTCAAAGTAAATTAGACTCAGATAAACATAATAATAAAGAAAATATTATGGACAAGAAAGTTATTGAAGAAATAAACAAACTAAATGAGAAATACAAAGAAATTTTAACTCATAAAGTTAAAATAACTTTAGAGAAATACAAGTTTTGTCTTATTCAATAAGCCCCAAATACTTACATAGACTTAAAAATAAAACAAAAAGGTTGAATAAACAAAACCATATCAAAGAAATCTTTTCTCTAAGGAAAAGAAGAATGTTTCTAGTATACCAGAAATACTAGATGAATTTAGAAATCACTTTCACAAAATTAACCATAATAATATTAACATGGAACCTAAAGATAAAATAAAGGAGTTTATAACCACAAATATGAATAAAAAGCTTAATAAACAACAGATTAAACTATTGGACAAGAGTATTTCATATACAGAAGTTATTACACAAATAAATAAGCTTAAATCAAACAAAGCACCGGGTAATGATGGTATTATACCAGAAATATATAAAATCCTTTCTAGAAATACATATTCATTAATACATAAGGTTTTTATTTTGGCCCAAACTGAGTTAATAACCCCCCCATCTTGGCAATATACATTTATTTCGCCAATTTTAAAACCTAATAAAGATCCAACTAGATGTTCTTCATATCGGCCCATCTCATCACTTAATGTTGATTATAAAATGTTTATGAATATCTTTGCTGATAGATTGAAGACAATCATTCCCGGCATTATAGATATAGATCAGACAGGCTTCATTGTAAATAGAAATACTTTTGATAATATAAGAAGAACTTTAGCATTAATAGATTTTGCAAATAGGAAAAAGAAAGATTTAACACTTATTAGTCTTGATATAAGTTCAGCATTTGATTCAGTAAGTTGGGACTATCTGTTTACCTTAATGAAGTGCACAAACTTCTCGGATGCATTTGTAAATCTAATTGAACATTTATACAAAGGAACGTTGGCTTATATTAAGGTAGGAACATATGTTTCACAAAAATACCCATTCTTAAAGGTACAAAACAAGGATGTCCACTTTCTCCACCATTATTCACTTTAGTAATGGAGCCTTGGGCTAATTTGATCAGAAACAGTACTGACATAGAGGGTTTTGAAATAGATGAAAATACAACATCCAAAATTCAACTTTTGCAGATGATGTTCTAATTACATCAGCAGGATCTAATTCTTCTATACAGTCTCTATTTGATAACATGATGAATTTTAAAAGTATTTCTGGTTTAATATTCAATGAAGAAAAACTAAAATACTACCTATATATACACGAAAAATATTCTCATTAGTGATTTTACTAAATATGTACCCAATTCAGGTCAGATAACTTATTTAGGTATAATACTATCTAAAGATATTAAATCTATTATATATAATAATTATAATACCTGTTTTCTTAATATACAAAATATTTTAATACCTGGAATAATATGTTTTTACTATGGAGGAGAGACTTACAATTATTAAAATGATAATATTCCCCAAGATTTTATACTTAATACAATCAATAATACTTCCACCTACAAAAATAATTATCAAGAAACTGAACACACTAATGTTAAATTTCTTATGGGCACCTAATAGACCTAGGATTGCATTAAAGAAACATACTAATAGCTGGTCTCAAGGGGTATTTCTTTTCCAGACTTTAATTTATATACTATCTCTTCTATTGTAAAAGTTATTACTTTATTAATAGATCAGTCATATGTCACAAAATGGAAAGATTATTGGGAGCTAATTAGTATACACTTCATGAAAATCTCCTTAACACATAAAAATATGATTGTAAATAACTCCATGTTATGGTTACTAAAGGAATTTTGTACTTCACCTATTACACCTAAACATATGGTTTGTTACCCATTAAATATTATTATTAGTTATCGTAACTTTATATTCATGCACCCTAAGTATAGGGAATGGAATTTTATTGTATTTCCTATAATGTATACTCAGGGTGTGCTTTTGTCATCTACTTCTGAAGGAACTCATTTAGCTATAGATAATGATCTAAAGTACTGGTATCAGTTGATATCTGATAATAAAGTTAAAATCTAGATTTCTTAAAACAAGAATTTGATCTAAGAGAAACTTGCTGGTTAGAGGTTCAGACCTTTAGACAACATCTCATTAATAAAATAGATTTAATGTCTATAACTGTTAAAGAATCTATTCCAACACTGATTGATTACTTGATATTAAATTTACAACATAAAGTTTCTGATAAAGGTAAACTTTCATACATACATAAAGTTATCAGACAAGAAACTTTTTACAGTGTAGATTCATACTGGAATTATTTCACTTCTATTAATGGGGACCCACCAAATCAACAAGATAAACAATATATATTGGAATCTGCTTATAGAACTACATCTTCCATTGTCTGGAGACTTTATACATGGAAATTTTTACATAGATCTTTTTATACACCTTTGATGATGAATAAAATAAATAATAAAGATAATCTATGTAAGAGATGTAATGTAGAAATTAATGCTGACTGGACTCATATGTTTTATGACTGTATAAAATTGAAAGAATACTGGAAGTCAATTAATGAATTTTTGCAGGCTCTTTTTACAGATAATTTCATTATTTCTAAATCTCTTATATTATTCAACACACCTGTACCTCAAAGTGTTAAAAAGGTTAAGCTTCCCTTGTTATGGTCTATTCTAGCAGTGGCTAGGAAAATAATAACTAGAAATTGGATTTCAGATACACCTCCTTCGTTCAATGAATTTAAAAATGTTATGAATATAGTGTGCCATATGGAAATAAACACAATTAGGACTAGAACAAACAGAAAAACATCTTATTTTATTGTATGGGATAATTTAAAAATTTGTTAAAATAATTTTAATTTCAATAGCATGGTATTTTAGTTTAATTAATTGATCTGATTGTAGTGGATGTGTTTGTAAATACTTTAGTTGTTTTGTTGAATATTATAATAATACCTATTTTTAATTACTTGTATAAAATTGTTATGATATTTCTCTTATATGTTATAACAATAAACCTGTTTTGAAAAAAAAAAAAAGAATGGAAGTAGAAGTTAAGACACATTCTGCAACAGGAACATTGTCTGGATTGCTCTGAGATTTAGAGTCTGTATCACACGTACAATGCTGTGATATCGGTTCTGATACAGGAAGAAGATGTATTCAATTTCTCCTGTATTCCACACACTCATATTCTACAAAGTAGGATCTTGGCTTGGCACATATACCTGTCACTTAACCAAGCCGGTCAAAGCCTTTCACCATTTGTATCCTCACTGTCTCTCCTTCTTTCAAAGGACAAAGAAATCTGCTCATTTTATCATAGCTGCACTTCTGGAAAGAATGCTTTCTGAATAGTTGGGCTTTGATTGCTCTGGTGTTTTAGCTTTAGGGACCAACAAACTGGAACTGATAGGCAAAGCTGTCCTAGTCTGCTTAGATAGAAGTCTCTGAGTAGGCGAGCCAAGTATATCGTCAGGGGGTATGTTTCAGAGACTTAGTAAATTTAAAAAAACATTGGTATTATCATGCTTTGATTTCTCCAACAGTTGCTTTGCACTCTGTACTGCATGTTCAGCTAGTCCACTTGACTGCGGGTATTCAGAACTACTAGTAACATGTACAAAGTCCCATTCTTTTGCAAATTTCTGAAACAACTGACTGGTAAATTGAGTACCATTGTCAGAATGAACTTTGTGTGGACTACCATGGACTGAGAAATGATGTTTCAACTTAATGATATCAGTAGTGGATGTTAGGTTAGGTAGCAAATCGATCTCAAACCAGTTCAAATGACAGTCTACCAACCCTAAATAATGCTTGCTAATTGTTCCACTCGAATATGTCTGTGGCTACTATTGAGCAAGGTAGTTCAGGAACTTCACTTAGCTGAAGTGGCTTTTTTTGCAAATGTGGTTTAGTACTATTACATACTGAACAAGAAGAAAGTACTTTATCAATGTTTTTTGCTAGAGAAGGCCAAAATACTAGTCCTCTTACCCTTCTTTTGGTAGAGTTGGAACCTGGGTGGCCACAATCCAAAATCTGGATGTATTCATGTTGTAAGGAAGTAGGGACAACAACTTTAGGACCTTCGAAAATAATGCCATCTTCCATCAACATCTCATCTCTGTAAGGAAAATAAGGTTGCACTTCAGGAGGTACACAAGATTGGTTTGATGGCCATCCAAAATTGATGTAGTGATTGAGCTTTTGCAAAACTGGATCAGTCTTTCTATGATCTCTCAGCTCATCAAGTCTCATAGCAGAAAAATTACGCACTTCCATGACACTGAAGTCAAAATTCTCTGCATCAAACTGTTCTGTGGTATTTCCGGGTGATCTAGATAAGGTATCAGCCAGATAAAGAAGTTAGCCTTTAGTACAGACCATTGTAAAGTTGTACTTTTGCAATTTGAGCATCATTCTTTGTAGTCTTGCTGGAGCTGAAAGCATAGGCTTCTTTAAAATAGTGACTAGAGGTTGATGATTATTCTTTGTCTGAATAGCTCGACCATAGATATAATCATCATCATCATCATCAGCCCCGTTTTTCCCATTTTTTCTACATGGGGTCGGGGTATCGTGTTAACTGTCACCAACTCTCTAAATTCAGTGCCACACTCCTGCCTTCTTAACACTCATGCCTGAAAGTCACAGATCTTCTTTCACACAATCCATCCATCTCTTTGCTTCCTCTTACCTTCTTCCTGTCTGTCCCAAATCTTCCTCACCAGATTGTCTTCTGCTTTTTTACACATGTGCCAAAACCACCGTGATCTGTTCTCTTTGATCTTTTCTGCAATTGGAGCTACTTTGGCTTCTGCTCTTATGTCCTCATTTCTTCATCTGTCCCACAGTGTGCATCCTATCACCTTTCTCAGGCACTTCATTTCCATCACCTCTAGCTTCTTCAACTGTTCTGCCTTTAAAGCCCAAGTTTCTGTACCATACAATAGTACTGGTCACACCACTATCTTATACACCTTACTTTTCAGCTTCTTTGGCATTCTTCTGTCATAGACTACCTCTGATACTCTATGCCAGTTGGCTGCAACCCCTCTGATTGTAGCTTTGACCTCTTCATTCAGACTACCCTTCTCCTGAACTAGTCCTCCCAGATACTTGAAGCTGTTTACCTGTTCCACTCTCTTCCCTTCTATCTCTGTTCTCAGCTTCTTCTGATTTCCCCAATATGCTGCCATTACCACTGTCTTATCTGTGCTTAGTTTCATCCCATGTGCCTTCAGATTTGCATTCCATTCTCTTATCCTTTGCTGAAGTTCTAGCTCAGAGTCTGCCTGCACTGCTACATCATCTGCATACAGCAGCTTTGTTGATCCATCCCCTCCAGTCTGTTTGCTAATGTAGTCCATCACCAGTATGAACAGCAGTGGGCTCAGAGATGAACCCTGATGTACACCCACACCTACTGGGAACCCCTCTGTGAGGCCGAACACTGTTCATACTCAAGTCATTGGGTCCTTGTACATAGCCTGCACTAATTCTACCAGTGTTTCTGGGACTTCAAACCACCACAGTACTGCCCAGATCATCTTTCTTTGGACCTTGTCATATGCTTTCTCCAAGTCTAGGAATGCCCAGTTGGACTCTCTCCTCATCTCTAGCTTCTTCTCAAGTATCTGTCTCAATGCAAACATTGGGTCAATTGTGCTGCATCCTGATCTGAATCCAAACTGCTCATCTCCCATATTACATTCTACTACTCTGTGTATCCATTTATCAATCACCCTCTCCAGAACTTTCATGCAATGTGATAGGAGTTTGATGCCTCTGTACTGCCCACAGTTGTGGATGTCCCCTTTGTTCTTGTACACTGGCAAGAGTATGCTTATTCTCCAGTCATCTGGGATATGCCTTTCTCTTCACACTGCTAGTTGTACCCTCAGGAGCCAATTCTCCCCTATCTCACCCAGCATCTTTATCATATCTGCTGTGACCTCATCTGAGCCTGCTGCTATCCCTGACTTCATCTTCCTTAGTGCTATTTTTACTTCTTCTAGGGTGGGCTCCTCTTCTTCTCTCATCATAGGTTGTTTCTGGGGCTGTACAGCTTCTGTGGGGTTTTCTGCATTCAGAAGTTGCTGGAAATACTCCTTCCATCTGCCTTTGATATCCTCTGGGCTGGTGAGCATGTTGTTGCTGGCATCCCTTATGAAGGGTGTATGACTATCTTCTTTATCTTTCAGTCTTTGCCTTGCAACCTGATATACTTTCTTTGTGCCCCTTACTGAGTCACTTTCCAGAAGTTGGTACAGTGCTTCCGATGCCCTATTCTTTGCTATTGCAACTTCTTTCTTAGCTTCTTTGTTAGCCAACCAGTAGTCGTTTCTAGCCTGGTCAGTCTTTTCTGTCTCTCACATCTTCCTGCACTCCTTTTTTCTTTTGATGACTTCCTGGACTTCTGCATTCCATCACCAGCTTTCTTTATATACCTTATTTCCATACCTGGCTCGGTCACATATCTTTTCTGTAGTCTTAACACATGCTGTTTTTAGGCACTGCCATTCTTCTTTAACTCCACCTATTTCCTCCTCTTCTTGGGGTGCTAGAGGCCAGAGTAATTCCTTGAACTGTTGTACTTTCTCTCCAGTCAACTTCCAGGTCTTCAGCCTGATCTCTGTTGACCTTAGAGCCTTCTCTGACCACTGCTTACCGCTAATTGTGGCAACTAGTGGTTTATGCTGTGGGCCGACTGTTTCACTGGGGATGACTTTGCAATCATGGATTCTGTCCCAGTGTCTTTTCTTTACTAGGAGGAAGTCTACCCGAGTTGCATGCTGACTACTCTTGTATCTGATCTTGTGACTGTCTCTCTTTCTGAACCATGTGTTGGTTACTATCAAGCCATAGATATAACCATGGGGTCTATATTATATGAACAAAAGTTCATATATTCGAATGCTGTAAACAGTGAAAATGTCATACTTTTAACCCTTTGTTGTGGGGGGCTGTGCCCCCCACACCCCCGCTACTTTTGTTCTTCTAACAGGAACCCTAATCATGAAATTTTGAACATGCAAATACAATTGTCGGAAGTTCTTTCTCAATTTGAGCATCATGCATTTCAGTTTGGGTAAGAGTTCTAGATGCATAGGCCACTAGTCTACCTTCTTGAAGAATAATTGTGCCAAGACCAAATTTTGAATGATCACAGGAAAGAGTTACTGGTTTACTGACATCATAATATCTTAATGGAGATAGGGTAGCAATTTTCTTCTTGAGGTCATCAAATGCTCTCTGCTGCTGTTCTAACCAAGACCATATAACATTTTTGCATGTCAGCTCTCTTAAAGGCACTGTCAACTCATTGAAATCTGGTATAAATTTGCCTAAGTAGTTGACCATACCAAGAAAAGGCTATAGTTCTTGGACATTGTTCAGTGCTGACATCTCAAGAATGGCTGTTTGGATGGGTCAGGTCATAAACCATTGCTAGTGATTAAATGACCTACATATGGAACTTCTGGTAGTCTGAATTTATACTTCAGAGGACTGAGCTTCAAATTGACTTCACGTGCTCTTTCTAGAACTTTCTTGAGATTTCTGTCATGCTTAGCTTCACCATTGCCTCCGACCAATAAATCATCTACTATTATGGCACATGGATAACCTGAGAAAATCTGCTCCATTGCACGTTGAAATACTTCACTTGCAGAATTTACTCCAAAAGGCATCCTTAGAAATCTATACCTTCCAAGTGAAGTACTGAATGTAGTAAGTAGTGAAGATTTGCTATCAAGCATCACTTGCCAGAATGAACTCTTTGCATCCAGGGCAGAAAACACAGTAACATTTGGTATCAAGGCTGCGGCTTCTTCGACTGTTGCCATAGGATAATGAGGTCCCTCTAATCCTTTGTACAAGTCTCTTGGGTCAATGCATATTCTGATTTCATCTGAACTTTTTTTATGTGCTGCTACCATGAATGACACCCATTTGGTAGGTCTGTAACTGGACAAATTACACTTTGTTGCACCATTCTGTCCAACTGGGCTTTAACTTTGTTCTGCATAGCTATCAGAACTTTTCTTGCAAGTCTGACCACTGGACTGACCTCTGGGTCTAACTTCATGGAATACACAACTGGAAGTTTACCTAACTTGGCATCGAAAATATCAGTATACTCTGAGAAAATAGCATCAGTGAAACTGGAACTGGGACATCTGCTTATATGATGAACTTCTTAATAAAAGAAATCAGTTTCATTCTTAAACTGTCTCTGAGACCCAGCAGTGACTCCACAGGTATTTGGACTACATAGAACAGTAAGCTGTAACTGTTCCCAGCCAAATAACATGAAAGCATTACTGAGCCTTTGGTTTGAATTTCTTCACCTCCATAAGCAACAAGCTTTGCACAACTAGTCAAAATAGGTTGCTTGCCAGCCTTCACCTTAGCAAATGTTTCTGCTGACATAATTACACTTTGAAACAGTGTCTACTTTGAGCTCCATAGATTTACCATTGATCAGTACAGAACAAAACACTTAATTTTTTGCCAACAAATCTACTGCATTAACCTTTTCACCAATTACTGATGCACCATCCGTCTAAAAAGTAGGATTGCAGCTTTCTACATGATCAACTTGCTTTATTAATATACCACCTATATGGAAAGTAGGGTCGGAGCTTTCTATGATCAACTTGTTTTCTCAAGTGACCTTTTTTTATAACTGAGTGAGGTTTGTTTGACTTGCAAAACTTTTGAAAATGATTCCATTTTTTACACTTGTGGCATTGCTGACCAAATGCTAAGCACTTTTCTCTTTTAGAATCATGGTTGGCACTGCAATTGCAACAGTTGACTATAAAGTTTGACTTGGATTCTGTTGACTTACCCTTGTACTGCATTGAGCGTTCTCGTCTTACTGAGCTAGTCTTAGAACTTGCTGGAAAGCTATGTGGTTTCCCTATAAAACTTGCAGCGGTTGCTGCTCATAGGTTAGGTTAGGTTAGTTCTAGGCTAACTGCCCATGTGGGCCATTTTAAACCTAGCCAGTTACCCCATGTGAGAATCAAACCCTGCACCATATGTCTGTAAGATAAACATCTTAACCAGTAGGCCAACCTCCCACCTGTGCTTAGGCCTGTTTCTGTTAGCCATGTGATGCATGCTGTCTATAGTCACTCTAGAGCCTGCTGAAATCATCTCTTATTGCTTGCAAGCATATCTGTGTGCCTATCTGTAAGCTCATAGATTTGACAAGTCTCAATAGCTTTGCTCAGCATTAAATCACTGTTACAAAGTAAAATCTTTCTCACTGCAGCATTATTAATACCACAGACAAGCTGTCCTATATTAACTTATCTTTCAAATCACCAAACATGCAAGTTTTAGCTTTGTTTCTCTGATCAGCAATATAAACTGCAAAACTTTCTCTTTGCCTTTGATTCCTTGTGTAAAACAAGTGTCTTTGTATTGTAACATTTGTCTGGGAGTTACATATTTCCCTGAATGTACGTTTCAAGCACTCTGGGTCCTCCCTTGATTCAGCTTGTACAACAACACAATGATTTTCCCATTCACCTTCATATACTGCTGGTGCATACACAAATGGATGCTCTCGTTCAATAGCTACTGACCCTGCTAGGTTTAGCAAAATTAATGACTTGGTACGTGCATCTTTATCAGAAAAAGCCACTTGTATGAAAATATTGTATTTTTGCTCAAATATTCTCCAATTCTCTGTAATATTTTGATCAAATACAAGTGGACCTGGTCTGCAAAATGCCTCTGCTATATTAATACACAACAGTGAAGACTTTTACAAATATGCACGAACACACGCACATGTACATATGCCAGAAATTCATGTCAGTACCTGTAATTATGCTATTAGGCTATTGCAGTTATGCTATTAGGCACAATGAGCCTCTGAATAACTGAACTTTGTAAAATAAGTCTCTGTGGCACAAGAACACTTGTGAAATCACCTCTTATCAGTGTAAGAAACATTTCAAAATGACTGCATTGTGCAAATAAACTAAGTAGAAGCAGCTCAGAGTAAGGAATATTTTGGAATAACTGTACTTTGTGAATAACCAGTACACAGCACTCTAAAACATTTTCAAAATGGCTATACTTTGCTAAATAACTCTATACAGTATAAGAAACACTCTGTAATGGCAGCACCATGCAAACAGACACACCCAGCACAAGAAACTTTTCAAAATGGCTATATTTTTGATTGCACTTCACAGGATAGTTGCACTTTGCACACAGTAAACTCTTTGAAATAAATACACAGTAATAAATACATACTGTATGCACTTTTACACACTTTGAGATACTTTGAACAACTTTAATTATGCTTTGTATGGCTTCAGACAATGCAAAATAGTATGTTATGCCAAAACATAGCAGTTTTTGCAAAAAAAAAAACATGCAGTCACCTTGCTATATTTATATTTAATGTGCCCTTTTCTTGCCCTTTATTATATTCATTTTGCTTATGTAATCTCTTTTCATGCCCACTATACTTTTCTTGTGCTTGTTTTACTCTAAACATACTCGATTAGCAACTCCGAGGTAACTCTGAACCCCGTATGTACTTTTCCAACAATTATTTTATCAAATATCATAGTTTTGAACCTTTCCTTTAATTAATAAACATTTTTGCCCATCGTTTGCTTAATAATACATTTCTATGCAATTCATTTGCTTAATTATGCATTCTGTGCCCTTGTAATGATGCTCTGTTTCATTTCTTTTATAAAATAAGTTTTCAATACCTGTAATTCATTTCTGGCCCTTTTTACTTAATTCAGCTTCACTGTTAACTCTACCCTTCGTAGCTCCGAAAGGCAGCCTCTGGAATCTCGGTTCTGACACCATGTCGCTCGTCTAGTCAGGATAAAATAGACAAACAGTTGTGGGTTCTGTTCAAGCAGCTTCATTATGTGGAAGTAAAACACTGCAGAACTCACCACCAAAGATTAAAAATTCCACTCTTTATTAACGAACAAACAGATAAGCGCTTTCACGTACCTAAGTAGATGGAGATCTGATGAAGCGTACTTAGGTACGTGAAAGTGCTTATCTGTTTGTTCATTAATAAAGAGTGGAATTTGTAATCTTTGGTGGTGAGTTCTGCAGTGTTTTACTTCCATTTACCGTCTTGATTGACTGCATAACTCTCTGGGGACCGTACGGAGATTTGTACTACAGCTTCATTATGTACAAACACATTAGGACTGAGGCTTAGTAACTTTAACTTAAACTTATAAACAAACTGACTATCACACTCACACCTGCTCACACTCTAGCTGCACTATCAAAATGGCACTGAAGCTAGCACGTGCTTGCTATTTATATGCATGTGCTGACCCTGGAAATGCTTCTTAAAGGTACAACACACACACACACACACACACACACACACACACACACACACACACACGCTGTTCTACAATATTCATCTAATGTATGTGAAGATCTGAAGAATGCTTTCTATAATTATCTCAGGTTCCATAGCTGAGGTTCGTTTTATTACAGCTTCCTTTTGCAAAACTAACAGGTTCATTACTTTAATTTATTACATGTCTCACTTCAGTTGTTTCATATGAAAATCTTGTACAACAGCATACATTTCCTTGCAATGCCATCACCATTTGTATGCTGGTGGAAATAATTGATCTATCAATTCTGATGTTCCTATTAAGTTACATTTCATATCACTGCAGGTTTCAGTGGTAGAACATGGCCTAAACTTCAGGACTAAAATCAGGGAGCTTATGAAGATGATAGATATACAGTTAGTGCTAGCATAACAGCAGTAAAAATTCTGTTATGATTGGACAGTTAGGACTGGAAAGTATTCTGCTGGGCAGAAGGTGATAGTGATGCCCTGTCTGGTCCACCCAGGCATTCTACTTGTATGTTTTATGAGAGTGAAGCTATTACATTAGCAGTATTTCTTAGTAGTTCTCAGCTTGCTAATAAAACTGACTGTTGTAGCCTTGTGCCCCCCCCCCCGATAGTACAGTAATCCTAACTGTCCAGTAGACAGTATAGATTTTAATTCACATCCCTGTGACTAAATTAAATTAACCATCAAGCAGCCCTCTCAGTTCTTTCTGCCTTAGTTTGTATCACTTGGAGGATCACCTGCTTATTTGCATCTCTATCATTGCTAATGTATCTCCCTACTCTAATCTGTGCACAAACTGGTTACTAATCAGCAAGTCAATGTAAAGACACACTCCCAACCTTAATAAACTTTGCTGTCTCTTCTCTCCTTCACTTTACAGGTAGTTTGAATTATTACTTACCCTCTCTGAGGCCTTCACTCATTTCCACTGATTGCCTCTCTGGTTTCTTTGCATTCCACCTGGTTTACACCCCTTGTGCTATCTCCTCCCCAATACAAAGTCTATATTAGTATCCTGCTGAGCATGGAGCCATCTTTAAATCTCTAGTCTCCCACCAGGACACAAGTGCTCTTCAGCAATTACATTCTGCTAGCTGGTAAGCCATTAGACCTCAGGAATTTCTTTTAAAAGTGTTCAGATTTGTAAAGTAATACTTACTTTTTGCTGTATTTGCATTTATACAACTAGTATTCATTTTTCTGATTCCTGACTACTGATCTGCCGTTGTTACCTGCTGTTATTATACCTGGCTGATTGTTTCCTCTCAGCAATTTCCTACTCCTTTGCTCTGGCTCACTCCGCCCTCCCTGCCCCCATATCCCACCCGCCCTGGGACCTCTACATTTATCCCCGCATAACCACACCCACCACATTCCTAGCCAATCGGAACATATTCGCTCTCCACCCACTCCATAGCAGTCCAATCCCACACCCACCCTTTCCCTCTCTGAACACATACCTACTATATACAATCCCCACTCATCTCAACATGTCCTACACTCACCTTCCTCTCCTACTACTAACTCTTCTAACTATTCTTACCTCTACCTACCTCATAACCTACTATGAGCAACCTTTAAATCCTACCTTTGTACTCCACACAAACATACCCTAGCTACCCCCAACTACACTCACAACCCATCACAGTCCCATATACAGCAACTCATATCTTGAACCTAAATATCATCGCCTCTCACACATCAAATACCTTATTCTTGACTCACAAAAACTTGCACAGCATCAAAACCTCACAACTAACTAACCTTATTCATGGTTTATCATTAATTGATGGGGACATCCACCCCAACCCAGGCCCAAACACAGACATACCATCCCTAATTCCCAAACTATGAAACCTATGTCTACACCACAAACTAAACCTCCCAAATCTCTCACAATAGCTCATCTTAACATCCGTAGCATATGTAACAAACTTCCTGCTCTTCATGCCCTACTAGAAGTCCAACAGTTTGACATTCTCTGTCTTACTGAAACCTGGCTGAAACCCACAATAAAAGATAACGAAATTATCCCCTGGCTATAACATCCTAAGACAAGATCGCCTTAACAAAAAGGTGGAGGAGTAGCTATACTCTTCAAAACTGGACTGGAAATAAGTAAATCAGCCCTTACCCCACCACATGACTCTAATGTTGAACTGATTATTTCCAAACTCTCCTAAACTCACACAAAACTATTAATATTATCTGTACTTATCTTCCCCAGGCAACAATTCCATATTAGAAGACCTACTAAACTGGTTTTCAATTAATCTCCTTCAAGAAACAATACTACTAGGTGACTTTAATATTGATTGGAACATGTGCAAACAAACTAATCCATCTACCATTATTAACCTGCACGGATTCCATCAAACCATTAACTCCACAACTAGAACAAATAAAACAATAACAAAGAAACCATTCTCGACTGGATCTTGACTAATAGTCCCCAACAAATGTATTCAACAGGTACCCTCCCAGACGACCTTAGCGACCACTCTCTCACATACATCATTAGGCACAAAACTCATCTAACAACACCTCCCTAATTGGCTCATCTTGCAGCAAAAACATTTTAACCTTCAGCAGTTTCAAAATGAACTCAGCTTGATTAACTGGTCACCTCTAAAACTCTCCCAATAGATGAAGCTGTTAACCACTTTAATAATACCTTTCTTACTATTCTCGATCATCATGCCCCCATCCGAATGAAATCTAAGACAGCTCAATGGCTAACAACCAACACCAAACAACTTATCCTTAGTAAGAATAAAGCATGGACTAAATGGAGAACCACGAAGACTCTTTTGATCACCTTAGCTTCAAACAAAAGGAACAAGACTAAGCTTGCTATCAAACAAGATAAAAGGAACTATTACACCAAACTACAGCAATCCTCCCACCACCAACCACAAAATTTTGGAAATCAATTAACTCACTACTATCCCCGGCAAGGTTGAAACCCCCAACCCACTAGGCTCCTGCCCTGACTCTCCCTACAAACAGCTAACGATTCAATAACTTCTTTACTTCAACCATACTTAAACTGGCCAACCAACAAAGCCCTGACCCCTCTTTACTAGGTAATACTAACTGCACTCCACCTCTATTTCAACTTAAACCCATACCTACTTCCTATATTTTAATTTACTTCAGAAACTCAAACCTCAACCCCTCAGCTGACAAATTGCCAGCAGAATATCTCCAGCTAGGTGCTAAAGCTATTGCCTACCCTATCTCTATTCTAATCAACAGAACCATAAAAGAAAGTACTATACCCTCACTCTGGAAAATCTCCCACATCATCCTCTCTTCAAAGGGGCGATTCATTTGAGTACTGAATCAATGCCTATAGCACTGCTATCTCCTATTGCTAAAATAATGGAGAAATGCATCCACAAACAGCTTTTAAATCACCTCCTATCTAATAACCTTTTAGCTACTTGCCAACATGGCTTTCGTCCCTACCATAGCACCACAACAGCCTTATTATCCTTCATAGACTCCATTAATATAAACCGAATAACAATCTTCTTTCATCTGCATTCTTTGTAGACCTGTCAAAAGCCTTTGACATGGTGAATCACCAACTCCTCCTACATTGTTTAAAATCTCTCTCTCGCAACAATCTTGCTTTAAGCTGGTTTACTTCCTATCTTCAGAATCGGAAACAAGCTGTTTTATGGAACAACAATCTTTCCGAACTTCTCCCTACCACTTTAGGAGTACCTCAGGGCTCCATCTTAGGTCCTCTTTTATTTTCCATCTTTATTAATGACCTGTATCTAGCCACCCCACTAACTACTTATTCAGTACGCCGATGACACCACCATCATCTGCTCTGCCACAACCCAAGCTGACCTCCACTCACTTACTCAAAAAACTTTTACCACCATAGAACAATGGTTCTACAATCACTGCCTTCTCTTAAACCCTAAGAAAACTAAACTTCTCCTCTTCTCACCCACACACCTGTCTCCGGCTATTAGTTTCACACTTACTTCTAACAATGGCACCCTTATCTCTCCTGACCAAACAACCAAACTTCTAGGAGTTACTATCGACAACCTACTAAAATTTGATTTTCATATCCACTCTGTCATAAAAGCAACTAACAAAAAATTAGGTTCTCTCTACAGAATCAAATCTTTCTTAACTCCTGAAGCAAGAACTACCATAGCCAGAACTTATCTTATCTCTACTCTACTATATGCATCCCCATATATACTAATCTTTCTAAACATAACATCAATAGGCTTACAACAGCCTATAACAACATTGCCAAATTTGCCACTGCCTCTCCATATAAAACACATCACTGCCTGAACCTCCTTAACCTAGGGTGGCTGGAGTTACCTCACCTAATTCAATACTATCAGCTTACAACTGCCCATAAAGCCCTTTACCACCCAGAAAAGATACCAATGCTCTCCACCCTGATAAAACCCTATAACAACCTAAAAACCCTACGCTCTTCCAATAAAATACTGATTCAAACCTCTCTATCAAAGAATACAGCAGGTGACTCTATATTTTCCAACTCAGTTGGTAAAATTTGGAATCAACTTCCTACAGACCTCTTAGCCCAAACTTCTATCACACTATTTAAAACTCAACTGAAACATTTTCTAACCAATCACTGGCTTTGTTCTTGCAATAACCCTAGCTGATCACGTACCTCCTACCTTCTCCTGCACCCTTTGCACTGTCTCCCAACTCTATTTCTCCGTTTTATTTTTCATCTCTACCTGAGAAATTGACTCTCTCAACTTCAAACTAAAATTTTCTAGTAACTCTATCTTTTGCTTTTAAACTACTTAATTATTTCTGTCTCACATTTTATATACCTGTACTGAAGAAATTTGATGGTCTCTGTTTTCACCTTTTGAACTTACTGAAAAGATAGCCTAAATGCCTGTTTTAGTTGAGTCTTAAATTCTATGTAATTATGAATGCCTGTTTTAGTTGAATCTCAAATTACCTTTGTACTTTGACCTGTACTGTAGAAATTTGATAGTCTCTGTATTCACCTTTTGAACTTACTGAAAGGAAAGCCTATATGCCTGTTTTACTTGTGTCTTAATTCCCTATGTAATTTTAAATCCCTGTTTTAGTTAAATTACCTATGTACTTTGAATGTATTTTTTTGTTATTATGCATTAGATAGTGGAGCTTTTCTCCTCGGGCCTCCACTGAAAATGGACATGTATCCAGTTGGACTAGCCCGGTTAACAAATGTAAAATAAATAAAATAAAATAAATAAAACAAACTTCAGTCAGTATGGAAGAGTCCTTCATTATTGTGAGAAAGGAGAATGATGTTAACTACATTCATCTGTCAGACAATTATACCTTAAAATTATGTTGCAGAATTATTTTCTATTCTCTAGTTATTGTCTGAAATGCATTGACCCTTAGTAAAACATATGTATTTTTATTTCAGGAAGGCAAATGCCTCTACAACAAAAGCCATGCTATCCCTATTAATATTTCTTGCATCGCGCATGTCAACAGACAAGATATTGCTGGAGATGTGAGTAAATATGGCCCTACAAGTGCTGCAATAAGTCTTGGGAATGATATTCATTTATACAAGAATGGTATGTAATACATTTGCTTTCATAATTGTATTGCAGCATAATAACACCATAATAGTCTTTGGGAGATAATATTATTTTTGTAGGATGTTTCTTTCCACTCCACTAACTACCTTGACTGTAGCAAGCTCAGATTCTCATAAGCCTAGTACTTATTATACAGCAGGAACTTCTTATTGTAACATTTGTTAATGTCTGTTATGTACTTCACAGATAAAGATTCTAGTTGTCTACTGATGTACTATGTTCTTCATCTGTAAATATGCTTGTAATTAATTGCTATGTAAATTGTTAATCGCTATGTAATCCAATGTAACTACTGTCTGTTTATTTTAACTGTGGAGTTTTTCTCCCCAGGCCTCCACTGAAAATGGACCTACGTCCAGTCGGACACTCCCGGTCAACAAATATAAATAAATAAAATAAAATAAATAAATACATGTTATTTGAAGTAATGCATATCAAGAATTACATAACAGGAAATCTCTGAGCATTGCAGCTGATATAATATGTGGTTATAAAGTACAGGAGTCCTGAGGAGATTAAAACAGAAAAAGCAAGACAGTACTAGAAGTCCACGGATGGGGTTCAGAAGTGGGCACAGTATACTACAAGTGTTTGTGTGTAGCCATAATCTGCTGAGTAGAAAATAGTAAAGATTTGCAGGCACAGCCCAGGTGAAAAGGATCAAAGCAATAATTACTGAGATGGCTTATGTTACAGGGATAGCAGCATATCATTATATAGAGAGGCATGATGACATTAGAAGCAGCAAATGAGAAAAGTTACAAAAAAGGATTCTATGGGGAAAAGACAGAAAAAGTGAGAGAGGCATGCAAAAGGAAGAGAAGTAGAAAGGAGAAGTGTGAGAGAGAAATGCAAAAAGGAGAGGGAAATAGGATGAATGAGAAGCAGTAAGTAAAGGGAACGATAACATGAGATAAAAAAAGGATGAAACAGGGATAAAGGGGTGTGTGAAAGAGCTGCAGGATTCATGTAACATGACCTGAGTGAGTGCAAATGCACTTTGCTTTGGTGAAGTGTTGTTCTTTGAGCTGTTGTCTGAAGTCTGACTAAGTTTAATAATCATAAACATAATTCATAATCATAGCCATAGTCACAAGACTCTTTACTGTGTCATCGTCAAAAGTTGCTGCATTAATAAACTTGCAGTAATTTACACTAACTCACACATTTATGTTTTGAAAATGACAAATACATAAATATTATATACATTAAATTTCATATTCGATATATCAGTTATATCAATATGGAATATATCCTAAAACCCATTTTCCAATTACTAAACTAATTCAGATATTCAGATTTTCAACATCATTTTATTAAAAATGTTCTCATTTCCTCACACATCTTAAAGTTTGCTGATGATTGTAAATCGGGTGTTATACCTGAGACATTTTCTGATACGTAGAAGCTACAAAGTGAACTTACACATATTAATGATTGGTGAGCTTAAAATGGATAAAAACTAAATTCTAAAAAAAATGCAATATCAGTGTATTTGGCAAACAACCCCTCAACTCAGTTTGTAGCATGGAAAATTATCCATTTTAAAATGAAACTGATGTGAGAGACCTTATCATCCTGTTCTTTGATCATCTTATTGAAACCATGATAAGGAAATCCTTCTATCTGACGTAGCTGAATGCCAAGGGTATTTCCTTTAGATCCAAAGAATACCTTACCCTTCTAAATTCTACACTTATCAGGTCCATCATGGAATGCAATGGCCTCTTTGGGATATATATTACTAAACATATCAAGCAATTGGAGACGTCTCGAAGAATCCTGACAGAAAAAAAAAATCATTAGACTAAAGGACCTTAACTATCAAGAGAAGCTGGAGACCTTTTCTCTGAAGTCATTGTACTATAGACCCTTTCTCTGGAACACACTTCTTCTCCAGATCAAGAAATGCAACACACTATCTTCCTTTAAGAAGGAATTAGACAACTAGATGAGTATTCATAAATTCAGCCCAATTCTTATCACTTCTTGAAAAAAAACGTAAGGTCTAAGGGTGGGTACTGGCAAAGTATAAATGGTCACAAGGCACAGTTGCATTGTATATTCTATGATTCTTTGATTCTGTCATTCTATGATGTTCTATACATGGATTGATAATCTTCTGAATGGAAGTTTGGTGTGTGTGTGTGTGTGTGTGTGTGTGTGTGTGTGTGTGTGTGTGTGTGTGTGCGTGTGTGTGCGTGTGTGTGCGTGTGTGTGTGTGTGTGTGTGTGTGTGTGTGTGTGTGTGTGTGTGTGTGTGTGTGTGTTTTATATATATATATATATATATATATATATATATATATTTATATGGATTCACTTTAGAAGCTCGAAATACTGAAATATCAAATTTCAGTATTTCAAACCCATAAAGTGGAATCCTGATAAGAGCAAAAGCTCAGAAGTCTCGAATACCGGAGGTTTTGAATTTTGCGCTTCTGAGGTTCCGCTGTGATTATGGATTTAGGTAAGTGTGTGTGTGTGTTAAGGGTTTTGGGTAGGGGCTGTGGTGTGTTAGTGTGTTTTGTTACTGTGATGTGTGTGTACGAGCAGAATGTAGCTTGTGTAGTGGTGTTGTGTGTTTGTTTGTGCGTACTGCACTTATGAGTTTTCTATGTTTTGAAGATTCGACTTTATGAGTTTGAAATACTGAAATTCGATATTTCAGTATTTCGAGATTCTAAAGTGAATCCATATATATATATATATATATATATATATATATATGTATATATATGTACACATACACAAAGCTCACCATACTGCACCACCTTACTCATATGTGCTAACTCTTATTCTAACCCTAGCCCTGCACCTAAGTCCAACTCTACACATTACATTACTAAAAACCTTTTCCCATAAAAGTACCATTTAACAAGACACATAGATATGCGTACACACTTCACGCACAGCAGTACACAAACACAACACAAACACAACACAAACTTTATTCTCTTACCTAGATCCTAAACTACTCCTAACCAATGAACATTTGCACATACAGCTTAAGCTCCAGTGCTTAACTTTTTGGTATCTCTAACATTTTTGGCATTACCATACAGTCTCACTTATTGGGATCACATGTAACCCCCCCACACACTAAAAACAATATTCAGTGTTGCACCTTTCATTCAATCCTGCACTGCAAGTACATCTGATTATGTAAAACAGGAGTAACAGCTGTCAACAACCTGAAAAATCATCACAGTGCACAGTAACTATATATATATATATATATATATATATATATATATGCAAACACACACAGATGCACTTACAGCTGATATAACTGCACATACTTTGTGAGTGTGCGTGTGTGTGTGTGTGTGTGTGTGTGTGTGTGTGTGTGTGTGTGTGTGTGTGTGTGTGTGTGTGTGTGTGTGTGTGTGTGTGTGTGTGTGTGTGTGTGTGTAAAATGGACATGCATTTCTATATTGGCTACTTCCAAACCTTTGTATCCCTTTACAGCTCCAGTACTGAAGATTCTAGAGTTCTTTCCTCACATAATTCACACAATACTCCTCAATTAAGGTGCACTTATCAGCAGTTTTGAATTTTTGTCAAGGTTCATTGCTACTGGCATCCTTAGAAGTCTGCAATACCTTTTTTCAGAGGTGCTTTTATATTCCACTTTTTATCAAGGATCCTGTCCCTCCTTGGGATGTATTATCTGTTTTAGAGAAACGATTTTTTCAGCTGCTACAGCAGAATTAAGCATGCATTTCAGAAAAAGGGTATTCCTTTCAAACATTAGTTCCACCAGACAGGTTTCCATATTATGAGCTTTTGTGTTAATCTTCCAAACTTAATTTACCGTAATGCAAAGGTATTTTTGTTTAAAAAAAATCAATGATTTATACCAAGGCAGTTACTGCAGTAAAATCTCAACCAATCTTTTAACTTGCCATTCATCGTTTAACTTGCTGTTCAACCTTAAAAATTACTATAAGAGTGGCAGATACCTCTTACATTGCACGGATATCCATAGGCAGCAAACATTCTTTCTGGACATAAAAAATCTATCAGAAAGGATTCAGAATTCTTTATCTCTTTTTCTAACAAGTAATTGAGCTTTGATGTCTCTAAAATTATTTTGTCCAGATGGTGGCTAATTGTATTAAATTTTGTTATAAAAATATAGTAGACTGTTACCTTCTGCATCTGAGCTCACTCAACCAGAGCAGCAGCAAACCTTCAAGCTCTTTCAGGAATGCCTTCTTGAATGATATTTGTACAGCTGCTGCATGGACTTCATTAAATATTTCCAGAGGGCACTACAAGATGAGTGAGACCTTATGATATTGGTCTTTCTATGCATAACAGTTATTAGGGATATACTCCTATGAAGGTGACCACCTAGATGGATTTGCTTGGATTGCTATCCTGTTGTCAATAAGTATGACATGCTTATCTCAGATATGAAAATATGTACTGACTCTAACACTAAACCCAGATGGACTAGTCCATAATCTTCAGTATACCCAACTTCCTTCTGCTTCAATGAGAACATGGTCTGGAAAACTTTCAATAAGTACTTCATTCTTACTGATGTACCTTTGTGCTGCATTGCAGAGACCTAGTTAGTAAGCTATTTTCCACAGCATTATGAATAAAGAGAAGGTCTAGCAGCCTAGGAGGGTTTCACATGTTAAGCTGTTTTAGGTATGGAGTTGCATTCCTCTAGCTGACAAGGATGGACCTACACATCTAAATTAAGCAGTATGGTAAATATATAACAAATCATATAGTTCATCTTTCTCAGGGTCTAAAATATAAACACTCAATAACTAATCTAAGTTCTTTACTAAAAATTTAAAATAGTTAATTTATAACCAAATCAAACACAAGCAATAATGCCATACTTTGTGGTATTACAGAGACATGAATAACAACCCAGCACTGTTGTTTGTGCATCAGAGAGACTTTACTTCCCTGTAAGGTCCCTTACTTCCCTGAAACACCCAACCTGAAGTGCATTACTGTTCTAACAAAATTGTTATCTATTAAGTTGTTTTGTATCTGTTTTATTATATATTGTTTCAATATTTCTAATGTAAACTAATTTTACTGCCTAATATTTCTTTCAAAATTAGTACTGAATGATAGTTTTGAAGAGAGTATTTTATATTCAAAATATAAGTTATGCAACTATTTAATGATTCCTACACACACACACACACACACACACACACACACACACACACACACACACACACACACGTAGTCAATTTGTTGATTGATTATAGCTCAGATGTCCACTTGTGATTAAATTATGCCTCTGATGTAGTTAAGCTGGTTTCTGCCAGATACATACAGTAGACACAAACACACACACACACACACACACACACACACACACACACACACACACACATACCACCACCACATGTAGCCATTTTGTTGATTGTGTGCAACTCAGATGTCTGACCATAATCAAATGTCAAAACTGGTTCATAAAAAGGAGAAAGCATACATTTATTTTAGCTAGTTGCTCTAGGATGTCCTTGTAATTTCTGCTGCAGTAGTTACTAGCATTAGTTTTGCTTTTTGCTTTTTTCTCTTTGCTATACATGGCTTTTTAAGAGTTGTGGACAGTGAACTGAAAGTAAATGGGAACTACTGGTAAAGATTTCAATCATGGAACATAGAGTTCATACTGGAAGAGATGGACTTGTTTGCACCAGGCTCTCCCTTTAAATTAATTCACCCATTTGGTGCAGTGAATGTCCAGTAGAGATTATTGACTCTCTAACCTCATTTTCTTAAGTGTCTTTCTACATATGACTTGTTATCTAAAAAACAGCATGGATTCAGAAAATGGTTTAACACATTGACTCTCTCTCTCTCTATATATATATATATATATATATATATATATATATATATATATATATATATGTGTGTGTGTGTGTGTGTGTGTGTGTGTATATATATATATATATATATATATATATATATATATATATTAACATATTTTACCATTTAAAGGATGGAAGAAATCTACTGATTAGGAGCTGTATGCCTAGAGTTTTAGAGATCTGTGAAGTCCATTAATCTATTCCTCTTTTCTGACCACACTCAAATATGTTTGTTTTTAGTGATGGAAAACATTTCAGGTTTGATTGCTACTTAGCAGGAATAATGGTTAAAGTTGTATCTAACACATCCTTTTTAGAAGAAGGAAAATTCAAAGAAGTTCAACCTCAGGGCTCACCACTTCTCTTGCAGTATTTTTTTCTTAACTAATTGTTCATAGGTTCATAGGAGATGACATGGCTAATGGCTAAAGAGTCCTTACAAATCTAGCCAGTTTTACCCAGATTTTTCCCAATTTTCTGTCCCTAGGGGAAAGATAACAAGGGTCAGCAAGTGGGGTTTTGACAATTTTTACAAACTGCCTCTGTTCATAAGGGACATGGGCACCACCCTAGGAAAGAATTTGTGATTTTCCCATCTATTGGTGCAGATTGCACTTGAAGATGGTCAGTGAAGCACTCTGCAGCACTTGAATATAAAGCTTATTCCAGAGGAGAGGCAATCACTGGGACACATATCTGTCTCTCCACCATGATCTATTCATGTCAGACATCAGATTTAGATCCTTGGAGTACCCCTTGTGCAGTTAGTTTCATGAATATGTAACATTTCCATCAGACTCTGTCAGAGACTGCTTTGTAGCTCAGGCATAAATCACCCATCAGCAATTGGTAGGAAACTGAATACAGTGACAAGGATTTTAATCGGTCTGAATATCACTTCCAAGTCTGGAACCCAGGATCCTGTGCACTATAATCACAGCAACATACCTCTACACTATCTGAGCTTGACATACCCTTGTATTTTCTGGTGAGAAACCTCTGAGGACGCTCCAACTGCTGCAGAGGCCTGCTACGATATATTCCAAAGGATGCATTGTACTCGATTATTGGTGTGATGAGGGCTGAGTACAGTGGTAGTATGACATCTGTAGATCTGGATGCCATGCCCTTACTTATACACTGAGCCACAATGAAGGGTTTCCTCAACATTGTGGACACATGGTGGTCAAAGTTCAGATTACTATCTGATCACCCAGACCTCTCACCACTGGGTCTACTCTTAGGGGCTTGCAATCAAAGTTGTAATTTGCAGGGGTATTTGACTTCCCAAAGGGTATTCTTATGCACTTCTTGCATTTAGTTTGAGGCCATGGCTCTGACACCAATCATTAGTCTGCATTAGTCCTTTCTGTACATTAATCCTTTCTGCGGGTAAAATTTGAGCTGAATTTATCTGCCAGCAGGTTTGTTATTTCTTCTGGCTGAGTATGGGTAGTGCCATCTACTACCAGCTCAGCACATTGCTGAGTGTTTCCCTTAAGATTTTGGAGATAACTTAAAAATGCTTTGCGGTTGTCCTTTGCTGAGGAGGCTGTTTTATTCTCCTATTTAGCTTTTGAAGACTTGATTAGTTCCCTGATTTGTCATTCTCTGTTTTGCATATTCCATTTACTTCTAGACAGGAATTTCTTCCTTCTGTTGTATAATCTATATATGCCAGGGGTGCAGAAGGGTGACTTGTTTTTCTGGCTAGGCCTGGGTTTATTTCAGTCAGGTACTGCCGTCTCTATGCATTTGTTTAAGTGGTTGTACGGGGCATTCCTCTACACTTCTGCATAGGTCTCTGTGCTTTTGGGGTTAGGGAGAGCTTTAAAACTGCCTATGCTATCACTTAATAGAAGGTAATTTGCCTTAAGATTTTGGGTTTTGATGGGGGTTCTACAGTTACATTGATTTCAAAGGATACCAATCTATGGTTTGAGCTTACCAATTAGGACATTACATTGGGGGGAAGCAATGCTCCCCATATTTGTGAGTACTATGGCAAGTATATTTGAGCCCCTATTGGGAGTGCAAACCCGCTGTTCCAGAGCATTTGCATTGACTAAAGTCCAGCAATCTCTGAGCCTGCATGTTAGTGGTGGTTTATGTTTCCTAGGTTATGGAGGGATAGTTAAAATTGCCCAAAAGTAGTGTGTGGGGCTGAATAGTAAGTGATTCTAGTAACTTCAGGTATGCAGAGTGGTTTTCATGGTTCATGATTGGGAACCTATATCTAGAGATAATATGATGGGGGAATTTTGCCTGTGGTCAGTTGAACATGGAGTAGCTCAAGCGAGTCATCCTGCTTGAGCAATCTTGAGGTATGATTGTTTTTTTTATGTAAATGGAAACACCTCCTCCTTTCATTTTTTCTTCCTTTTGACAGGGTAGCTTGAATGTGTGATAGGCATTGTAACCTTGCACTGCCAGGGTGCTTTCCGCAACCTTGAATCACATCTCTGTAACTGCACAGCCATCAGCATTCTCCAGGGCAAGGAGAGCTTCCTTGGAGTGCAGTTTCTTGTTAAGACTCCTAGCATTACAGCAGTGCCTGCAGCTTGGCATTAGAAGAATTTGTTACACTGGTAGATCTGTTGGTTTGGCATTGCCTAAAAAAGGCACTGCAGGGGTTGGCTAATGCCTTGGCTAGTATTTGAAAGTCTAGCTATGAAGAGCAGACCTTCTCTGGCAAGCAGTGTGGTCTATCGATCATGTAGTCTCCACTGATGACTGGCCTCTTAATGGATCCTCTTGGAATGACAGTGGTAGCTAAGCCAATTATTGAAGTCAATCATTTTCTCTTTGTATTGTGGTATCATTCTTGTGAGGGTGAAATGCTGCTCAATGCAAGGCGGATACTCCCCTGTGACGCATATTCAGAGAAGTCCATCATGTCAGTCTTAATATATCCCAGCAAGGCATATCTTGGGTCATTCACACCCACATGAACTATGAATGAGTCATACTGGTACTTATGGTTGAGTGACCTGAATGCCTGCATGTTCTGGTAAATCCTGTCCCCTGACAGGCAACTGATTGTAACTCTCTCTTTAACCAACCTGGTAAGGGGATGTTCTGAGTCTCCTATGACCAAGATGTTCAAATGCATGGTGTCTCACCTTAGGGGCTTGCTTGTGGAACAATGTGATATGTATTTTTATCTGTAATGATCAGTCTTGACTTGGTTTTGTTTGCATGTGGTTTCTGAGGGCAGCATGTGGGAGGCCTCTGCTGTTTTGGTAAGTTACTTGTGAGTACCTCCGCATATGTGGGTTTATGTGTCAAGACCTTACTTAGTGACGGAAATGGTATACATGTGCTGACAACCTATTTGTCAGTATGTGAGAATAATGTCTCAATTTTCATAGTGTAACTTCATCTCTCACATACGTGGATTAAGTAGTTGTTAGTATACATGAGACAATTGCTACATTGCCTCAGGATGTCCATGTCGACCAGGCTGGCCACAGAGATAACAGGAAAGTGACAATTCGTGGTTTCAAGTTTTTTAGTTCGTAGTTCATAGGTAAGTACTTGGCTTGCTGACCTCGTGAGGGCCATTTTAAGCCTAGCTAATTCCCCCCATAGGTGAGAATCAAACCTTGTACCTTGTGTTTGTGAGGTAAACACCCTAATCATTATGCAACCCTATGGGTTTAACCAGGGAGAAGAGTGGGTAGTTTTAACTAGACTGGAATGATAGCACATGGATGAAGAATGGGTGCTGTACTCTGTCAACTGCAGCTATTCAACAAGGCGATGCTGCTCTGAATGCAACTCAGATGCTCCTAGAGCAGCATGGGGAATAGGAGAAGGTTGCAGATATAATTATTCTAAGGGAAATTTTAATTTGAAAATGTTTGCATCTATGCAGGGCACCACTGCTGTCCAGAGAACAGCCAAGCACAAAGACTGGGCTTATATATAATGTTTTCTCACCTGCCCAACTTGAATGACAGATAACTCTATGCAGATGACATAAGCAATTAAAATACAGTTAAAAGTAGCATACCTTTTACCAATGAATTAAGACTGGCTATAGGAAATGGATGCCTGACGCCTACATTAGAATATGTTCTATTAACTACTGCTTTAAACTAATCTCAGAATACTAACTACTAACTAGCACAAATTTAAAAATTTGCACTGGATGATCTCTGTCACTTACTATAAAAAGCAAACTAGTCCTCACTAACAGCAAAAAAAATTGTACTTTTAAACTGCCATAGCTTTAATTTGTTATTTATTGGCTACTGTCTACCTCTGACAAATAGATTATTGTTAGCCATACCATTGTATACCCTACATTCAAGCAATCATGGTACCCCAAAGTAAAAAAGATATTCTTTTGGAATAGCAGTAGGTGAAAATGCTATCAGGGGAAATTGCCCAATGCAGCATGGATTCTCTTATATGAATCAGTGAGGAACTGAAGCAGATAGCAAATAACAGAACATCTGAAGGAACTACATACACAAAACAGATAAATCAGATAATGGTTAGTACAAATATGATAAAACAGGCTGCACAAAATCATTTAGCTTTCCAGCCGTCTGCTAGATAGCTATTCATGACAACTGATGACAAAATAAGAGACATTTTAGGTGAACAGCCCAGATTCCTATATAAGAATAAGAAGAATTTGAAATGTCTCATTTGCAATAAAGACGGATTTGAAAGAAATAGGCCCAATTCTAACAGAAAGGGCACTTTCAAATGCCTGAGATGCAAAGCCTGCAACTCCATTGACAGCTCCAATACTTTTGTACATCCATACTCCAGGCAACAGTACAATTTTAATGTCTATGCTGATTGTACTAGTTCCCACATTATATACTTAGCGACTTGCTGCCAATGTAGTGCTTTCTATGTTGGCAAAACGGATCAACATCTTAAGGAACGTATCCTTAGACATTTAAGGGACATCAAACAGAAAGATCCCAATAATGCCTTAGCAGCCACGTAGCACAGTATCCTTCTTATTATTTTGTATTTAAGGCCATAGAGGCAGTCTGTCAGACCACAAGAGGAGGCGATGTTCATAATCACACAGAGTTAAGGGAAACATGCTGGATAATTAATTTAAGAGCGAACAGATCACCAGGCTTGAATACCATTGTGCCATTAAAACCTGCACTTAGGAATAGAAGGAATATGATTAGCAAGTTTACTTGAATGTTGTTTCATTCATAAAATGTATTCACATCAGCAGCTATTAGTTTTCTCATATACAACCTTATAGTAAATAGAAGCACTGCCCCTTTAATTACAGTGAAGGAAATTATACCTCTCTGTTAGCTTGCCTCCTTTTGGTTTGCAACAAGGGCATGTCACAGAATTAAGTGATGAATGGCTGTGATACCTTATAAATACAAAAGCTGAACAGTCCTTTTTATACGATCTGAGGAAGGCTTATTTGCCGAAAGCGCTTATCGGAAGACTGAGGACTGCTTGTCTTATGTTACATTCTTTTTCTTTTTATTAAAGTTTTGATTTTACTATTAAGTTTTACTGCCATGGTGGACATCAGAAGCACAAAGACTGGGCTTATATATAATGTTTTCTCACCTGCCCAACTTGAATGACAGGTAATCCTCTATGCAGATGACATAAGCAATTAAAATACAGTTAAAAGTAGCATACCTTTTACCAATGAATTAAGATTGGCTATAGGAAATGGATGCCTGACACCTACATTAGAATATGCTCTATTAACTACTTCTTTAAACTAATCTCAGAATACTAACTACTAACTAGCACACATTTTTAAATTTGCACTGGATGATCTCTGTCGCTTACTATAAAAAGCAAACTAGTCTTCACTAACAGCAAAAAACATTATACTTTTAAACTGCCATAGCTTTAATTTGTTATTTATTGGCTACTGTCTCCCTCTGGCAAATAGATTATTGCTAGCCATACCATTTTATATACCCTACATTCAAGCAATCATGGTACCCCAAAGTAAAAAGATATTCTTTTGGAATAGCAGTAGGTGAAAATGCTATCAGGGCAAATTGCCCAATGCAGCATGGAGTCTCTTATATGAATCAGTGAGGAACTGAAGTAGATAGCAAATAGCAGAACATCTGAAGGAACTACATACACAAAACAGATAAATCAGATAATGGTTAGTACAAATATGGTAAAACAGGCTGTACAAAATCATTTAGCTTTCCAGCCGTCTGCTAGATAGCTATTCATGACAACTGATGACAAAATAAGAGACATTGTAGGTGAACAGCCCAGATTCCTATATAAGAATAAGAAGAATTTGAAACGTCTGATTTGCAATAAAGACGGATTTGAAAGAAATAGGCCCAATTCTAACAGAAAGGGCACTTGCAAATGCCTGAGATGCAAAGCCTGCAACTCCATTCACAGCTCCAATACTTTTGTACATCCATACTCCAGGCAACAGTACAATTTTAATGTCTATGCTGATTGTACTAGTTCCCACATTATATACTTAGCAACTTGCTGCCAATGTAGTGCTTTCTATGTTGGCAAAATGGATCAACGTCTTAAGGAACGTATCCTTAGACATTTAAGGGACATCAAACAGAAAGATCCCAATAATGCCTTAGCAGCCCACGTAGCACAGTATCCTTCTTATTATTTTGTATTTAAGGCCATAGAGGCAGTCTGTCAGACCACAAGAGGAGGCGATGTTCATAATCACACAGAGTTAAGGGAAACATGCTGGATAATTAATTTAAGAGCGAACAGATCACCAGGCTTGAATACCATTGTGCCATTAAAACCTGCACTTAGGAATAGAAGGAATATGATTAGCAAGTTTACTTGAATGTTGCTTCATTCATAAAATGTATTCACATCAGCAGCTATTAGTTTTCTCATATACAACCTTATAGTAAATAGAAGCACTGCCCCTTTAATTACAATGAAGGAAATTATACCTCTCTGCTAGCTTGCCTCCTTTTGGTTTGCAACAAGGGCGTGTCACAGAATTAAGTGATGAATGGCTGTGATACCTTATAAATACAAAATCTGAACAGTCCTTTTTATACGATCTGAGGAAGGCTTATTTGCTGAAAGTGCTTATCGGAAGGTTGAGGACTGCTTGTTTTATGTTACATTCTTTTTCTTTTTATTAAAGTTTTGATTTTACTATTAAGTTTTACTGCCATGGTGGACATCAGAAGCACAAAGACTGGGCTTATATATAATGTTTTCTCACCTGCCCAACTTGAATGACAGATAACCCTCTATGCAGATGACATAAGCAATTAAAATACAGTTAAAAGTAGCATACCTTTTACCAATGAATTAAGATTGGCTATAGGAAATGGATGCCTGACGCCTACATTAGAATATGCTCTATTAACTACTTCTTTAAACTAATCTCAGAATACTAACTACTAACTAGCACACATTTTTAAATTTGCATTGGATGATCTCTGTCGCTTATTATAAAAAGCAAACTAGTCCTCACTAACAGCAAAAAACATTGTACTTTTAAACTGCCATAGCTTTAATTTGTTATTTATTGGCTACTGTCTCCCTCTGGCAAATAGATTACTGCTTGCCATACCACTGTATACCCTACATTCAAGCAATCGTGGTACCCCAAAGTAAAAAGATATTCTTTTGGAATAGCAGTAGGTGAAAATGCTATCAGGGGAAATTGCCCAATGCAGCATGGAGTCTCTTATATGAATCAGTGAGGAACTTAAGTAGATAGCAAATAACAGAACATCTGAAGGAACTACATACACAAAACAGATAAATCAGATAATGGTTAGTACAAATATGGTAAAACAGGCTGCACAAAATCATTTAGCTTTCCAGCCGTCTGCTAGATAGCTATTCATGACAACTGTGTTGTTAATATACTGGAATAATGATGATTACCTGTATTTAGATGTCTATCCTCTGCTTCATGTAATTGATTTTCCTGTATTTTCTATGCTATGCGCATATGGCTGTTTATGTATCCTGTTTAATTACTGTTCATTGCAACCATATAACAAGTTTATATATGTTCCTGCCTTTCCTGTTAAGTGGTTTAGACTATTTGTAGGCTTCTGAGACCCCAAGCCCTTCTGTGTTGGAGGGAAGCCTTCTAGCTTAGTTTTTTTTTCTTATAACTAGCCAGTTTTCTAGTTTCAGCACTCAAATCTGTTTCTTTGATCTCAGCACTTGTTCAGAAAAAAAAAAAAATTCATCTGCTTTTACTGTACTTGTGTTTTTACCTACTTTATTTTACTTTTGCATAATCTTAAAAGTACTCAATTGTATTTATGACTGCTTGGTGTAACTCATTCTAAGGCTTTTGGTTTAAACACTTGGGATTCAGAACAGTTGTTTTGCACTGAGAGGGTTTGTGGCCTGCACTGTAGTGGCAGAACAGGTAGCTTACATCCTTCTAGGTTGGGAACTGCTGATTGAGGGCTCAGTGTCTGTTATTCTAAAAGTGTATTAATTCTGCTTTAAGCACTTGGGCTTTCAGGCCAGTTATTTTACATTGAGGGTTCGTGGTCTGCACTCATGTGGGAGGAGAGGCTGGACTCTGCCCTTCTGAGCTGGGAATTTCTGGTTAAAGGCTTATAGTGCATGCATATCTGAACTGCTTCTTACTGAAGTTGGTGCGCCTTGTTTGCTGTGGCATAGACTGGATTCGGGCCTGCTGGATCTAGCTTTGTTTGTGTAACTTGAGCACTAATCCAGGCATTCTCTAAAGTATTCAATTGTATTTATTACTGCTTGGTAGTAACTTGATTAAAGTGTAGCTATCATTCTAAGTCTTTTGGATTAAGCACTTGGGCTTCAGACCAGTTGTTTTACATTAGGAAGGTTTGTGGCATGCACTGTGGTGGCAGGACAGGTAGCTTTCATCCTTCTAAGTTGGGAACTGCTGATTGAGAGCCCAGTGCCTGTTATTCTTAAAGTGTATTAGTTCTGGTTTAAGCACTTGGGCTTCAGGCCAGTTATTTTACATTAAGAAGGTTTGTGGTCTGCACTCTTGTGGGAGAAGAGGCTGGACTCTGCCCTTCTGAGCTGGGAATTTCTGGTTAAAGGTTTATAGTGCCTGAATATTTGAACTGTATCTTACTGAAATTGGTACACCTTGTTTGCTGTAGCATAGACTAGATCCAGGCCTGCTGAATCTAGCTTTGTTTATATGCTTGTTGTTTGTTTGCTTGTTATTTCCCTGGAACGCTAATTCCACCTAATACGCGGCTTCTCAGTGCTTCCGTGGATCACTAGTGATATCTGCATTGCTGACTGTACTTATTTCTTGTTTCACTTGAAAGAAAGTTACTGTTTGTCGTTTTTGCATTTAAGTTACCTGTAACACATTGCACTTAAGTTACCTGGCACTTGCTCACTAAAGCAATTATATAAGTCCAAGCGTTTAGCAGAGATAAAAAATATTTATTAAAATAAAACAACGGCAAGTGCTTTCAACTTGTGGTCTTCTTCAGGCCGATATAGATAAAAACTTTCCACAAACATTTAAATATTAAAAGATGCAATGATGTCACATCCTGAATTAATTAAAGTGCGTACATGATCTAAATTTTTTGGATTTTTTTTTTTTTTTAAAAAAAAGTCATAAAGCACTATCTATAAATCTATCCCATATTATACCACAACCTTTAAAACCATAGATGAAACATAAAAGATATATAAAAAATAAATATATATATGAATATGTACACAATGGGCACGCTTTTTGTTACTCAATTAAACAAACATGTATAAATCCTTATGCATACAAAATAGTCAGGAAAGAAAAAGGAAGAACATTTTTCTTTGTGATAAAAAGCATAAAGTATAAAGCATATATACATATAATATAAATATGTATATGTGTATGCATCCATATGCATATATATAATGAATGCCACTCAAATCAAAAATAATATAATACATGATGTACCTTGCAATAGCTTATATATGGATGCAGTATGTAATAACAAAACTAAATCTAAGCTAAACGCTTGGAATTATTTGTTCTGTTCCTGACAAGCTATTGTTTTCTGGAGTGATTTTCGTTGAAGGAGGAAGTGATTGGTTTCGCCACTCTAAAGAAGAAGTGTATATTGGTCGTACTTGGTTGCAAGCAATTGCCTGGAAAGGATTTTCTTATATGAGGAGACATTTGATGCGCACTATTTTTGGAACACTACAGCGAATTCTTTAAGCTATTGTATTTACTCTGCGCCGCACTTCCCACATACATTTACTTTTGTAAATAAAGATCTGCCTAAGCAGCAGAGACCTCCAAAGCAGACACCCAAGCAACCGCTACCCCAAAACAAAACACGAGCAACACATATCTCACAAAGCCAGTGTGCCGAACAGTCACAGCCCTTAAGACTAAACAACACACCTGATACACTTGTAATAGGTGACTCTATCGTCAGGCACACTGACGTCCCGCTCACCAGGCTGAACAAGGAGAGGGTCACGGTGAGCAGCCTGTCGGGTGCTAGGATCCGCCACATAACACAAGCACTCAGGTCACTCCAAGGCAAGTACAAATATGACTCAGTCATTGTCCATGCTGGTGTGAATGACCTGAGACGTACCTCCCTGGACTACATGAAAAGAGACATAGAGGAGCTCTCTGAGCATGTAGCCCAGGCCGGTATAACCCTGACCTTGAGTAGCATCTTACCCTCACCAAGAATGATGCCACAATATGAAGACAAGATGATCAATTTCAACAATTGGCTTAAGTACTGGTGTCATTCAAAGGGGATCCAATGCCTGTCAGCTTGGGATGATATGCTCGACAAGCCACGATGCTTCGCTAGGGATGGCTTGCACCTGTCACCCCTGGGCTTTCGGATATTGGCAAAGGCTCTTGCTACTCCCATAGTGCCTTTTTAGGCAAGGCTCAAAAGACAAACCCACCTCCATAGGTATCACAAGGGATAAGAAACTAAGAGTAATGCTACTCAACGCCAGAAGTCTAAACCTCAAGATGCAAGCACTCGAAACTCTCCTTAGAATGGAGAACATCGATATCTGTGCAGTAACAGAAACTTGGTTCAGGGCTCCCAAGAGCACCCCAGCACTACCAGGTTATACCTCATACCATGCTTTTTGGCCCCAAAACTTGGACCGAACCACAAAAGGAGAGGGAGTATCGATATTCATCAAAGATAGCCACACCTCCAGGTTGGTGGCAAAGCACGAAGCATCAGAGACTATCCATGTGCAACTAACAGTGGGTAAAACTGCCTTCCAGTTTATAGCCTGCTACAGACCACCCTCCCAAACCCAGGAACCCCACTCGGTCTTCCTGAGAACACTGGAAAATATGAAGGTTTCTCCAAACACCATTATATTGGGTGACTTCAACCACCCAAACATAGACTGGGAGCATTACTCTAGCTCCAACACCCTAGCCCAAAGGTTCCTAGAATTTATAAACTCAAATGCTATGTAACAACTTGTTACCACTCCCACAAGAGGGGAAAACATACTGGACCTGATCAGCACCAACATGGGGACTCTATGCTCCAGACCAGAAGTGTATCCCTCACTGGTAAGATCAGACCATAAACTAATCTCACTGGATATTCACATCCCGACCCCACCCCCTGCCCAGAAAACCACAGTGAAAAACTTCTCTAAAGCAAATTTCACATTCCTCAAAACCGAGGTGGAATCTGTCAAAGCCCCCGGGCCTGTGGAAAATATGGCCCAGACCGCAGAATCCTTTATAAATGCATTCTATGAACACCTTCAGGAATGCATGGATCATGCGATCCCATATAAAACCAAGACCCAATCCTCCAAAGGCAGACGTCCTGTCTGGTGGACCCCAGCCATAAACAAACTATATAATAGAAGGAGGAAGCTACTAAATGATAGAGCAAAATCCCCAAAAGGGAAGGCATCACTGATCAGTATTAGCAAAAAACTACGGGCACTCATAAAATTGTCTAAGGCCAGTTTCGAGAGAAAAATTGCACAGGACACTAAGGATAATCACAAGGCTTTCTTTAGTTATGTTAGGAACCTGGGTGCTAATTCCCAGATATGCTCAGAATTAGTCCAAAATGACAAAAAATACACTGAACCCACAGACATTGCCAACATCCTAGCTGACAGGTTCAGCACAAACTTCTCCTCCCCCTCCCCACCAAAAGGACAAATATCTATCCCAGCAGAGTGCTGCTTCCCTGACATCTCAGATGCTCAGGTAAGAGCCGCCCTCTCCAAAGCAAAAAACACAGCATCAATGGGACCAGACGGTGTCCCAGGCTGCATCCTACATGAACTCCAAGAAGAGCTAAACCCATACATAAAACTACTGTTCAATCTCAGCCTTACTACAAGATATGTGCCCAAAGAGTGGCGTACAGCAACAGTGGTCCCTCTCCATAAAGGTGGTGCCTCAACGGATCCTGGAAACTATTGCCCCATAAGCCTGACTAGCTTGGCCTGCAAAGCTATGGAAAGGATCATCATGGACCTCATAAATAAAGATATTGGGGACCTACAAACACTAGATCCTACCCAGTTCGGCTTTGTTAAGGGCAGATCCTGTCTCTTAAACCTGGTTGATTTCTTTGAAACAGTCACCAAGGCCATTGATGAGGGGAAGGTGGTCCACACAGCCTACCTGGACCTCGCAAAAGCCTTTGATACAATACCCCACTCGGGCATTATAGATAAGCTCACCAACTTAAATATAAACCCCTATGTCACAAGCTGGATTGCAAACTGGCTCAAGGACATGGTTAGAATTGCTGGAGCCATGTCAGACTCCAAACCAGTTACAAGTGGTGTCCCACAAGGCTCAGTCCTGGGACCTCTCTTGCTCGGTATATATTTCTCGGAGGTACAGGCCAACACAGAAGGACTGTGGCTGACCAAGTTCGCAGATGACTGCAAACTGGGCGCCATAATCGACTCTCCAGCTGACACAAGCATCCTCCAAAAGGGCCTCATAGAAACAGACAACTGGTGCCAGAGCCATGGCCTCAAGCTAAATGCCAAAAAGTGTATAGTCATCCCCTTTGGCAAAAACAAAGTGCCCACAAATTACCACATAGGTGGTAATCCATTAAGTACAGAAGAAGTAATTAGGGACCTGGGGACCCAAGTTGATAGCAATCTCTCATTTGACAACCACGTGGCCAAAGTGGTTAGAAAAACATTTTATATAGCCCACCTAATCATGAAGGAATTCACATCTAGATCAGGGGAGGTCATTGTGCCTCTTTACTCATCCCTCATCAGGCCCATAATTGAGTACAATGCCCCTTTTGGGATGTACCTTACCAGACACCTGCAGCAACTGGAAAGACCCCAAAAGTACCTCACCAAGAGGATCAAAGGGCTCAAACAGATGCCATATGCTGCCCGGTTAAAGAAACTCCAGCTCTACTCAGTGGCATACCGCCTGTTCAGAGGCGATCTGTGCCTGATGTATAAAGCCATGTCCAACCCGGAATTAATGGACATGCTGCACCTCAGAAAATCCAAATCCCATCGAACTACGCGCTCGAGAGACTTGAACCTCAGCACTGAAATAAATAGGACATGCTGGAGGGACAGATTCATAACCCAGAGGCTCCCTTCACTCTGGAATAAAATCCCAGTCCAGGTTAGGCAGAGTCCCTCATTGACTCTCTTCAAGAGGAATCTTGATGAGTGGATGGGAGATCGTAGGTTTACCCCGGGTATCACTTCTATGTCACTGTTAGACAGAGGCACAGTATACTGACCTTGAAAAAGAGCATAGCAAAATAAATTTAAAATGGGTGGCGAAAGCCAAACACATTCTGGCTAGGCTTATAAATGCCCTAGGGCAGATAGCCTAGTATGAACCTATGAACCTATGAACCTATAAACTTCAGCCTTAATTCCTCTGTATTTAAAGGTTCTTTATTACTATAGTTTATGTTTATATGCTTAGCTTTTTTAGTAAATTCTTTATTCTTTACTACATTGTAATTTCCTATTTTATGTAATCTATGTATCTATTCTCTGTATCTATCCTATGTAATCTATGCTACATTGTAATTGCCTATGCCCTGGACTGCAGCTAAAAGGGTCATCAGATCAACCCATCCACACATTTAATGAATACAATAAAAATAAATGAATATAGATCCTGGCCTCATCTTTATCCATCACATTTTTTTTCTTGCTTCTGCAGTTAATTATAAACTGTTTAATCTATTGATGTCAGTAAAACATATAATTCTATAATTCAGTTATCACTTTTCCATCATTAGATAAATTAAACTGCCTCAAAATTCATTAGTGGTATACATCTTAGGTGGAAATGGTTAGTTAAGAAGCATTATATACAGACATGTATTTTACTATTAGCAACAATGAAACACTTGGTTGATCATAACTTAAGTTTTTTTAAGACATTAAAGAAGGTTGAATTAAAGTGGGTCTTTTAGCTATATCTATAAAGTTACAGCTTACATCTTCTGACCTGAAAGTTGGATATGATACATGTTACTGCCTCTTTAAGGAATTCTGTCATGTATACTCACACCGTGACATGGCATTTTTCATCTAGAGCCTTTTCTTTGATTTGGTTTCCCCACAGTTTGTTGAAACTGGACTAACTTGTATGAGTGGTTGGTGGTGCATTGCAGAATTTTTTTTTTTTTTTTTTTTTTTTACTTTTTCCCCATTGTATTGCAACTGTGGCGTTATTATATGTAAGTTGAGGGGGGGGGGTAGCGACAGTGAGTATACAGGAAATTTACCCTGCAATAAAGATTGCTGTCTACTTTCATACTTTTCAAGATACACTTCTCAATATTGAAAAAAAATGCTGAAGTGTGACATAAAAATATATATAAATAGGAGATATGTATTCTATCTGTGGTTGAAATATTTTATTTGTTTCAAACAACAAAGCCATTAGCTTAGTAGCAGTAATTCAGACAACAAAGGGTAATTAATAAAAAAATACAGAAAGAATGGACCACTTGATATATTTAACTCCTTTTTCTAAGAATCCCAGAACAATGAAGAAATTTAGTTATTAAAATATCACAAACATTGCAATACTGTGAAGTAAAGAGATACAAACCTGATGTTGTAGTAGCAACAGAGGTGAAAGACTGGTACATACCAAGAAAAATGTAGCCAAGGCCAGCAAAATGTAAAGGTGCATCCTTAGGGCACCAGACCCCAGGAGCACCCTTCTTTCAATATCTGATGAGGTGATACATGGAGTGTTGTTTTCAGTCTTGATGACAAATTATCAAATCTTCATCAGGTGTGAACTGATAGCATAGAAACTTAGTTAGAAAACATAAGCAGAGTAAAAAAGGATGTGGATGGACTTATAAAAACAGAAAGACTTTTAATGAGTATTCATAACTTAGTTATCCTTCAAAACACACATTTGTCATTAAAACCAGGGGTACACTTTGCCTCTAACCTCAACTTCCAACATAATTATTTAATCTCTAGCAAAATGACTCCATTGCCAGCAAATTGAAACAAATCCACAAAGTCAAGAAAAATAAATTAAATCTTTTTTGAACACAGAGAGGGAGATCATCGTTAACATAGCATGCTTCCATTGCATAAATGTGTTGATAATAGTCTCTGAGAGATTTTGTGAACAGTTTTACTAATGTAGAAGGATGACTTGCATGTCACAAAATTCCAGGTATATAGTAAAAGTAAAATTGTAATTAAAGTGCCTTTTTCAGTGCTGTGGTCTTAAATTATAACCTCTTATGAATAAGTAGTATCAAGGGGATGAAAGCATTAAGAAGACTGTTTACTGTGATTTCTTTCTTTCTTTTCCTTCTTTTTTCCTCTTTATTTCATTTTTTTTTTTTTTACTGATTAAGCTTGACATCCATTTTGATATTAACGGGAAGGTTATTCCAAGTCTGGGATCAAGACCAGAGAAGATAAACTCAGGATTGTAATGTTTTGATTTGAAAGTTTTGACTAATTTCTGATACTGTAGCCTCAGACGACTAGTGAGAGTGTTCCATCAAATGATGACTTAAATGGCATTTATCTGATGATTAGAGTATTGTATGGGCCACTTTTAGATCTGCAAGTGTGAAGCGTTATCTATAGCCAACTGACTTTCAGCACTTTGCAGTGATAACTTCTGTTAGACAGACTACAGACAGATGGCTAGCTTAGCAACTTTTATTGCTTAGTTTTCATGTGCTGGGTGGTATGTAGGTTGGTTAATATTAGGCATGCTTAAAGAAGGTTTGCAAATATGAAGGAATTTGTAGTAGTAGCAGTAGTGTGATTTTAGTGCGAAAATGATTAATTCTGTAAAGGTGACTTTGGGTTTTATTTATTATTTGGTGATAGGGTCCTAGGGTCCTCATAAGATGCCTTGCTGTGTCCCGTCTTTAATCCCATTTGGACATTAATTATTAGTATAATTCAGGTTATTATGAAGACTCTTCCTTTTAGTAGTTTCAGTTGTTTCTATAATAATCCTCCACATTATATACTAGTTTCAGTTCTTGTTTTTCTATGCATGGTTCAGGAACTAATATTGTTGTATTTTTACAATTTTTGTCTTACTATATATAAGCATGATTCATCAATGTTGACTACCGCCATAGAGTTCTTGTTAATACCTTTGTATACTATATATATGATAGTATCTAGTAATTTAACCATAGAATCAATCCATGTGATTTTATGTAGGTTAAATTTTACTAATTGAAATGTATACTATATAAATAAATAACTATATAGGATATGAATATGTATCTAGTATACATGTTGTCCCATGCATCAACTTTATGCTTTTCTAATATCCTTGAATTTCTGCTTAGTTTGATAATTATTTTGTTTGACACGTTTGATTAAATTGTTGATGCTAGGAATCTATTAATATTTTATATTATTCATATATTTTTATATAAAAAATTTTTCTAAAACATTTTTAAAACATTGCTTGATATAATTCCGTAATAGCGGAATATTAATTTTATGATGGGTCATTATTCTGTTGTTAATTAGGAAATATGGTTTATAGCGCTTAGCTAAAATACATCTTACCGTCAGGTAGTAAACAGTGGTTCCGCACACTGATATCAAAGGCTAATGTTTGCAATATTAAAGCCTTTGACTAGTATGTTTGTTCATGACAATTGACTTAATAGTTATTATTTTTAGTTTGCAGTATGTGCAACCTGATGAATTTTGCTATTTGAGTTTATGAATAATGTGCAAGGAAGTGCCAAATACTGAAAATATGCACATAATTTATGATGTATATATTTTATCTTTATAACTTTATCAGTGATAAATCATAAAATTTCACTGATAATGAATTTATATGTTTGAGTATGGGCATTGCTAACTTTCAAGAACCTCTGTTCCTTTAAATTTTAGAACGATTATAGTTTTAATTGTTTAATTACTGTTTTATTGATTGTTTAATTGATATTTGTTTTTGTATATAAGAGAAAGGTTTTTTCCTGTTTAATTGTAACCTGAGGAACCATATTAAAACTTCTTTATTTTTCATGGTGGTTCCTTGCAGTTCTTATTCATATTTGGTGAATTTATTAAAATGGTGGTTTAATTTTAAATTATTGTGTATGATAGCACCTAATAACTTAGTGCAGCCACCTACCTTAATAATATAATCAAAAGCTTAATTAGTGTGAAAGATATTGTTAAAGTTCTAACCAAACAGTATATTAGAAAAGAGAAGGGATTTTTTTTAGTATTAAATAAAAAAATCAGTCTGGTAGCAATGTTTTGATATTAATGGTGGATTACTGACAGTAGTTATTGACTTCCTTTAAAAAACCTTGCAGATAATATAAATGGAGGGTTTATAATATGGATGACATGCTATTTACAAATATTTTGAAGAGAAATGGGTCTAGCATGGATTTCTGTAGCAGATTGATCTGAACTGTTTGGGCTGTTGAGATGATATAGACCACAAAACAAACTGATTGTGAGTGGTTAGGTAAATGTTGAACCAAATGATGGTTTCATGTTTATTGCCAAGACTAGTTAAGGATGTAATTAATGTTTAATGTGAAATTACTGAATGATTTAGAAATATCAACAGACAGCTGACCAGTTTGCCATCACTGTGCTTATATCATGTATATCCTGTAAAGGCCAGCAGTGCAGAATCTGTGTAGTGGATAGATCAGAAATTATACTTATACTAAGCAACAATTTGCTTGTGGATGCATCTTTCTAATTGTCTAAAGACAGGTGGGAGTAATGCAACAGGCCTGTAACTGGACATCTGTATTAATATACTGAATTACTATAATGCAGCAATGATGGAAGCTTTCCAGCATTTCATACGTGGCATTCCTAGATATATCTGTTAATCAAAATTCATATTGCATGGGCAATACTGTGTGCTACTCATCATTTAACCGCTAAGAGCTTTGAGATAGGCACATCCTCTGAGACCACTCGCACATCCACTTAGGTGAGAAGAGAACTACTCTAACTATGATAGAAGGAAGGAGTGGATGTCCAATATTTACAGTGCCAGACTGAAAAATTGGATACCCAGTGAGAGGAGCATGCATTAGTGTACTCTTTTTTCTTTAGAAATGCCAAGGAAGAAGATGGATAAGTTTACATGCATCCACTCCTTCCACTCTTTCATCAAAGAAAGTAAGAGAAGACAAAGACTTATTTAAAGCCTTTCAGTCCTTGCATTAATGGTTTTCTCCACAGTCAAAAAGAAAAAGGCCCCCCTCCCCTTAAGATTCTGATTCCGACTCTGATATGTAAGAAGTGGGCTTGGCTTATGCCTCCCAGGTTTCTACTCCAGAGAATTGAGGATCTAAATCAGAGGATAATATTTCTTCTGCTCCGTCAGTGGAATCATTATCTTTTTCTGATATTATGGGCAGAATGAAGTAGTTATTTAAAAAGAACAAAAGGAAATTTCTGAGACTCAGCAGAGATATTATGAATTATTACAGGGTGATACTCCATAACCAGTGGTTATACCTCCAACTTCCATAGCTCTGTAAGATGCCTTTAATGCAGCCAGCAGTTCTCTAAACAGCCAGCCTCTATCCCCAAGAAGTCTGACAAATTATACCTGATTCCTCAGTCTCATAAGTTCCTGTTTAGCAATCCTAGGCCAGGTGCATCTACTGTTTCTTTCTCAAAAATCAGTATCTTCAAAAAAATCTCATGGCTTCCAATTCCTTTCCTTCATATAAAGCTGGTAGTACTTTTGCTAGATTTAGGAAGAAGGTGTACACCTCTTTCATCTTATTCTTCTGAACTTTTACCTGTCAAGCACATTTGTTAAAGTTTTTCTTACCTTCCCTTGAAAATATTAAAAAACGATTGCTACCCTTTCTTCTTCAGAGATGCGGGCAGTCTTTAGGCCCTTTATTTTGCTCAGTATCACAGGTTATAAAGCATCCCCTTAGATGTTGTTATGATACTGTTGATGCTGTTTCTAGAGCTGCTGCCACTGGGGCAGTCATACAGAGGTTTTTCATAGATAGATTAGTACTAGGCTAACTGTCCTCATGGGCCATTTTAAGCCTAGCCAATTATACCGTATGAGAATCAAACCCAGCACCTTGTGTTTCTAAAGCAGGCACCTTAACCATCACACCAACCCCCTGCTTGGTTTGCTTGGTTATGTACATGGGATGTGAAGGAAGAAATTTTGAATGTATGACTGAATAAATAAGTTTTATTTACATCCTCCTCTGCTGAGTTTCTCAAAAAAATTTGATGAAACAGGAAAGTTAACACAAAGGATTTCACATTTTTTTTTCAATTCCCTACACCAAAAAATAACATATTTCCCTTCTAGTCCAGGGTCCTTTTACAGAAAGCCCTTTAAGTAATTATAACAAGACAGGCAAACAAACTTTTAAAAAACAGTGTCACAGTAGCTCCAAAAGGACCTTCCCAAGGCCTCTGTAGATTGACTATGCCACTCATCAATCTCCTACCCTTTCCCACTATGGCAATCCCTTAATTTTTTATCATAACCTGTCTCCTTGCCTCCTTCTTTGTAACCAGATTATGTTCGATTCTTGTACAATTGGAATAATACAGAAAGGTTACATATGGCAGTGGGACTTTTTTCTACTACTTCAGCTGATTCCTTACCATCCCATCAATCAATCCTCCCTGTTACCTATTCTGGATCAAATGTTTTCTCAGTGAGTAATACAGCCTTTTCCAATTAAACAAACGTAAGGATGATCTTATTCAAGGATATTGGTTCCCAGTAAGGAGAGAACTAGGAGACCTTGGTTGGGCCTCTCCTTTCTAAACATGCACACCAAGATTCCAAAATGCGGAATGCTCCTTGTACAGACTCCGGTACCTCTCAAAGATTCAAAATTCAAAGAAACTTTATTGTCATTTATTTTTTATCTTTATTGTATTATTCTCATATCTCCTATGAGCTTTCTAGTCACTCTAAACTTAAAATACACCTATCATCAAATTCCAGTTCTGTGCCTTGTTCACATTTTCCATTTTCAGATATATCCTTTGGGTTGTCAATAGCCACTAGAGTTTACAAAGCGTTTGTCTCCAGTAGTAGTTTATTGCAGGTTACAGAACATATACAGTTTTCCTCATTTAGATGACTGCCTTATTTCTGAAGACTCATTTCTATGGTGTCAAGAATATCTTAGCTTTGTTATGAACCTTCTTTACATTCTAGGTTTTCAACTAAATCTAGAAAAAAATCTCTCATTTCATCTCACAAGATAGTGTTGCGAGGCTGTCTCCTAGATACATCCTCTGATGGCCTTTCTTCCTCATTACAAAGTGAATTTTTACAAGGAACAATTCCTTATGTTTTCTCTCTAAGATCATCTCAGGAGGAGGATCTCATATTAGGATTGATGGATGGCCTGCAATGATCCTCTATGAATGTTATATATTCATTCCCTGGTTCCTCATGTCACTGGATTCAACAACTGCACCCCTTCCTTACAAATTCTGGTGTTGAGTTTTGCCATGAGGGAAGTTCACTGGCAGGTGAATCTCTTATCCTTCAATCAAGGTCTCCCTTTCTCACCCAGCCACTACTCAGTCTGTAATTACAGATGCATCGGATTGTGTATAGGGAACTGATTCCAAAGGGGTAAAAGTACAAGGTTTTTTGAGAAGCATCAGGACAAACATAAGCACTTTAACATCAAAAAAATGGTGGCAATATTACTATACTCAAAACATTAAACCATCTTTGGATCCTAGGTCCTCTTTTAGTCATCACATACAACACTACAATCATGTGGTACCTAAACAGAGGAACACAGATCATGCCCTATTTCCACATTAGTATTGCTAGCCTGGGAACTTGCCTTGCAGCTCAGCCTATCCCTATGGGCTATTTACATTTCATCAGAGCAAAATTATGTGGCAGACAAGCAGAGCAGGATCAGTACAGACCACCAACAAATGGAATTTACATCCCAGTTTCTTACCAAGGATTATCCACCTGTGGAAAACTCCTCAACTAGACTGGTTTGCCTCCATTCACAGCAGGCAGGTAAAAAAGCTCTGCTCCAGGAATTCTTTCAAAAAGGGCTGCAAGATAGATGTCTTTTCCCTTAAATGGACAGGAATCAGAGTAATTTTAAAGATCCAAAAGGACTCTCCAAAAATAGTACTTGTAAGTCTGTATTGGCATAGGCAACAGTGGCTTTCACTTCGTTTGAAAATGGCCTAGGGCAATTACCACAAGCTTTCCCATGGGCAGAACTTAATCGCACAGTACAAGGCCTCTCTAATCCATCACAACCTTCAAGTTCATCAGCTCACAGTCTGGATGATCAGATTTTAATACCTTTCCTGCACCTTTTCTCTGAGTATGTGCAGCAGGTATTAAAGGAGGCTAAGAAACCTGCTACTAGAAAATCACATATGGCTAAGTGGAAAAGGCTTTGTAGCTGGTGCCATAGAATGAACCCAGATACTTTTAAGTCCAAAACCATATTGGTTGTGCAATGTTTGTGTGAGTTATTAAGCTGCTTTTCTTCTTTATCTCACGTAAAAGAGGTATTATATATTCATTCATCTAGAAAACAGGTGAATTGGGATCTTAGCTTTGTGCTACAAAAACCTGCACTTTTCTCCTTTAAACCAGCTCAAGAGGCTGATTTAAAGTCCTTAATATGGAAAACAGTGTTACTCACTGCTCTGACTTCAGCCAAAAGAGTATCTAAGTTGCAAGCACGTACGGTGACTTAGCCCTATCTTATCTTCCATAAAGACAGAGTATCCCTAGTCCTTTTTATGCCAGAAGTGACTTCAGAGGTAATTTTGAATCAATCTAATCATTTTCTAAATTCTTTCCTGAGCTAAAAAATAAGGGAAAGAAAATTCTACACAATCTGGATGTCCACACACAACTTAGAAACTACATTGACAGGACAAAGGACTTCAGAAATTCTAATCAATTATTCATCTCTTATGAAAGCAAGAAAAGTGGACAATCAGAATCAAAGTAGACTTTTTTAAAATGGTTGCCCCATGTTGTTTAATTTTGTTTTTCTTATCATGGTAAGTTACATCCAGGCAAAGGCAGATACTATCCTTCCAAAGTTATGGCTACATCTGCTGCTTTTTGGAAGGAGGCAGACTCCGTAAACATTCAACAAACAGAATTTTGGGCAGGATTTAAAAACATACCATGACATGTGCACTTCTGTGTACACGTCACTGTGCCTTTCCCCTATTCATATACCATCCTTACACAATATTGCATAGTCCTCTAACATTATGACATGCAGCACTGTGAAGGGCTGGTCCTGTGGCCATGCTGAATGCTAATGAGATATTTCAGGGGGAGAGAGATACGCTAATGAGCCATGGGCTCTCTCCCTGGAATCTCCTCCAGGAAGGTATTTACATGGCTGAGTGATTCAAAAAATCACTCAGCCATGTAGATCCGAATGGCCATCCCCACCACGTCTTTGTTTTTCACACAGCCAAAAGGCTGTGTTCAACTGCCTAAAAGTAATATGGGGAGGAGACCACTAGACACCAGGGATTATTCTTAAAGTGCCATAATGGCACCAACATCATAATGGATATCAGCGTAGGGTGATACACTAGATACCAGGGATTACTCTCTAAAGTACCATAATGGCAATAATGACCATCCAGTAATCAGAGGGTGGGAGGAACCACCAGACACCAGGGATGACACATGGAGTAAATTACTGTACTGGCAACAATGGCAGTATAGGGATTGGAGGATGGGAGGAATGCACTAGACAACTAGGGTCTAGTAAATACATATCATATGCCATTCAAGCTATTATAGGAGTGGGGGGGGTACCATGGGAAGGCAGATAGGGTAGGGACAGATACAGGGACTGTGGTGTGTGTGTGTGTGTGTGTGTGTGTGTGTGTGTGTGTGTGTGTGTGTGTGTGTGTGTGTGTGTGTGTGTGTGTGTGTGTGTGTGTGTGTGTGTGTGTGAAAGGGTGACTAGGGAGAAATTCCATTGCCTATACAAACAGCAGGTTACTACCACAACAAGCAGATCAGCACATTATCGTAGTAAGTACAATTCAAGAGACATGCAAATTAGCCAATAATGAGGTCTTATCTTATATCAGCTAATGTGTCTGAATCAAAAATGGACATGTTGTGGGAGAAGGACCTTTCTAGCATGAGCCGTACAGCAAATGTCAAGTAGAGTGTCTCCTTGGCCCTCTTCAAAAGGAACCTTGACAATTGGATGGGAGATAGGAAATTCACCCCGGGGATCATGTCAGTTGCCCTGCTAGACAGGGGTCCAGGAAAGTAAATATTGTGGGAAGAAATATCCAGGGAATTGTTATGGCTAGGCTTGTATAGGCCCTAGGGCCGATAACCTAGTACCAACCTATGAACCTATGAACTTTAATGAATTCCTGGGTTTGTCTTCTGTACATACTTTTTCCTCTAGGGCTAGTACAGAGTTAGCTAGGACTATTCTTCAGGGGTTCATGGACTCTGATCCTTCTTCCTTCTCTCTTTCTCTCTGAGCTTTGGTATTCATTACATTTAGCTTAGGTTATTGAAGTAGTGATCTAATGATGAATATTGTACAGTTGTGTAAGTAAATTTACCATAATAGTAGATGCTCATGTAGATAACTGTTGCTGTACAAATGCCATCCCCCCTTCTCCCGTGTTGCTTTTTATACCTAGGTGGGGAGTCTGTGCCTTTCTCTCTTCTCCTAACACATACTTTGTTTACAAGCCTCTAACCTACACTGTTTTGGGGGCAAAAAAGCTCTGATATTTTACCCCGAACATCTTATTTAATATCACTTCACTCTCCAAGTGTCAGCAAATGAATAGCCACATGGAAGATGGTCTAATGAGTTGGAAACTGGTCAGACATACAAACCTTCGTAGGATATGTCTCATATAGCTTAGACTACTGCAGGAGTGATCTATTTTAACATTTACTGTTATGGTAAGTTTACTTACACAACTGTAATTTCTGTGTTTTGCAAAAATATATTCAATTATTCATAAGTACTTGTTATTTGATATGTTAACCTCTTTTGCTAGAAATGAAGGATGTTTTCATAGTATTTCTCAATTCACATTAATATAGAAGGTCTTACCCATATTTTTCAACAGTGCCTGATTTTCAGGGGCGTCCCTAATTTTGACTCAGACTTTAGCTCTGTCCTTCTTAATCCCTCTTAAACTAGTGACTTTTGGAGAAAAGATGGTGAATTACACTTAATGAATAATGACAATAATTAAGAGTTGTAGACATCTTTTACTTCAGAAAATGTATAGTAATTCATATGCTCTGATTCTGCCAATGTCTCAAGTTAATAGCACTAATATTTTAAAAGTGTCCCTGATTGTCCCTGATTTTTCTGGATTTGTCCCTGATTCTATCGAAATTTGTCCCTGATTGGTTGAAAGCTATGGTCTTACCAGATTCTGCTTGTGCCAGTTTTTCCAGACTATATTGCTTGGATGCATTAGTGGATGTTTTCTCTGTATTTCTTAATTGACACTAATATAGAAGGGCTTTCCAGATTCTATTGTTGTGGCAGTTTTTACCAGGCTACATTGCATTGATGCAAAATTTATTTGATTTTGACTGAGAGCCATTGCACTGTGTTACCTTAATATTTTGGTATCTGAAGAGAGCTAATTTGTAGACTATGCTAAAAAGAATTTATTAAAAAATTCACCTGCATCTTTTAAATCTAGAATTTAAAGGGGAAACCAATTAGAATGTCTGAAGAGCATGACAAAAATATGATTATTATTTCTTTTTGTGTTCTTGCCCATTTGTAGTGTAATGTCTTTATCAGCTTTGAGTGCTCCCATGCAGCAAACAGATGATGATTGATAATGTAGTCTGACATGGTTCTGGCTTGTGTTACTTTATCAACTATGGAGGACAGAATCTAATCTAGGACACTTTTTTTAGTCTGTGACCTTGTCTGGTGAATGTGTAAATATCCTTGTTCAGGTCAAAGAGGTTAAGGGAGGACAGGAGAAGAAGCAAGAAGCCAAGGAACATGTGTAATTCATTTCTCATTGTTAATAGTGGAAATCCAAGACAAATGTCTTCTATTGCAGTTCTGGATGAATCAGCTGTGATACATACTCACCCTGTGGAGATGGTTTTAACAGAGACTAGTAGAATTTCTGTTTTAGTGAATATAGTAGTTTGGGCAGACTACACAAGCAATGTTAGCAATCAAAATTTTGTTAGCCTACTTCTCCCATAAGAGTTATGTTTTAATATATCATGTCATAACCAGATGGTATGATTTCAGGATTTATAATATGTAATTGAGCCACATCTAAGATATATTAGTTACATCAGGAGTGTATTGTGACATCTGGCTGTGAATGAGGATAAACATAATATTTCAGGCATGAGGTGGAGAACTTTGAGACGAGGCACATTTTCAAAAAGATAAGTTTGGGCCATGTAATATGAAATTTTCTTGAAGGGAAGCCAGGTTACAATGCATGCCTCCACAAATTACAAGAGATGTTCTAAGGAAAAACATCACAGCTTAACTTTAGATCTGAACCATGGAGAATATTTAACAGGTAATTTCAGATAGACTAAAACAATAATTGTAGAGTTACTAGTATATTAAAAAGGTAAGTCAGGATTACCGAGGAGACACAGTCTCTGAATAAGAGCCAGATCATAAAACTCTGTTTGGAGAACTAATGTCCCAGTTCTTGTGCATTTAATTGTTTGCCAGGAGAATCAAGTAGTTGTTATTTCAGGATGGTGTGATGTTAGAGCTGAAATAAGGAGTAGCAGAAGCCTGCTTTGTAGGAGAAGTGGCTAGATTTAGAAAGTGATATGTTGAGCCACCTGGGTTCTGATGGAGTTCCATGTTACATTCTGAGAATGAAAGCATTTAATTTTCCTCAGTAAGCTGTGGCTGCATAATGAGGTCAATGTGCCTTGTTTGTCATATCAAATTGACTTTTTGGTTTATGTGTGGAAATGTGACAGCCAGCCTAGCCCACCCAACCATACACACACACACACACACACACACACACACACACACACACACACACACACACACACACACACACACACACACACACATACACCCTTACTTAACTTAACCTCTAACTTCCCTACCACTATCTTCCAGACAGACACACACTTACACATGCATCCCCTCACATAGACACAGGCACACATCTCCTAACCTTAACTTACTACTAAACTGATTATCCCTTACCTCTTCTGTGATGGATGAACATGGTCATTAGGCCATGTCCACTACTGCGAGGTGAGGGAAGTTACTTTGCTAATCAACACAGCTGAGCTATTTATGAATTGTTTGGTGAGTAGATGCCCAGGTACACCTCATAGGTTCATAGGTTCATAGGTAGGTACCAGGGGCGGCTCGTGCTATAGGACTGCAGAACTGCAGCCCCCCACCTGTAGAAAGAAAAAAGAAAAGAATAAAAATTAAAAAGAGTCCCCCCACCTGTACAAAGAAAAAAAAAATAAATTGCGAGTCCCGGAACTCCACGCATGTGTGTGTGTGAAATGCCCCAGTTGCTACATATGGGTGGCTAGAGAGAACACTTAGTGGTGGGTAGAGAATACTCAGGTTTGAACCTTGTGTGCAGGTAGTAAGGGCCTGAATTCCCTACCCACCACCATTTGTAAACATTTTGCAGATTTTTGCATCATATTTGTTCTGTTCCTCATAATATCTGTGGTTTCTGCATGTTTGTTGTTCCTGGCAAAGTCAGTAGTGCAGTGGTACACTGATAGCATTGTTGCCTGACAGCTACGGGTTCTCTGGTTTGATTCTTGGTGGGGGTGCTTTCTGTGTGATGTCTGCATGTCAGTGTTTCTCCCTGCTCTGCTGAAAATTGGCTTTTGTTCCAAGTCAGACTTAAATAAAAATAACAGGCATTTGTATTTCAGACTTCATATTCTTCAGGAAGTACATGACCTTTTATTCTAGCAATTTTCTAAGTTTATAACATGGATATTTGAAAATGTTCCTTATTTTGGGACTGTATTCCCACATTATTGGCTTTGTCTAGGTTTTCTAAGAGGTTGAGAGGTATGGTGAGAACTGAATTCACTGAATAAGTTTGGGACTGTATTCCCCCATTATTGGCTTTGTTCAGGTGTTTTGTGCTAAGAGGTTGACAGCTATGCTGAGAACTGAATTCACTAAATGGTAATCATTTAAGTTTCAGTCTTCCTCACTTTCACAAAACAGCTGATTTGGCATAGTGGTATGTTGGTCTGACTGTTTTGCACATGGTTCCCCTGGCTTCAAGACTTGGCAGTGAAATGTATGGTGGTAACACAGCATTTTATTGTAGCAACTTTCCAACATTATACAAGCAATGTTTAAAATGTGTCCCTGGTTTTTGGGCTTTTGTTCCCCCCCCCCAATAAATTTTGGCTTTTTCCAGATTTCTTTTGCTGCAAAGTTCAGAGATACAGCAGAATGCCAAGTAGATTTTACAAGCAGCTGAGAGCTGCAGGGGAACAAAAGTTTAGTACTGCTTATGGTGAGTCTGCTTGCATTGTTAATAGCACAGCACGTAGTGTACTTGCTTTTGATGCAGAAGGCTGTGGATTCTACTCCCACAGTAGGTAGATGCATTGCCGATACTGTACTGTGTTGTAAATGGGGTGGATGCTGCAGTCCTTTTTGGCAAAGATACCTATAACTATGAACCTATCAGTTTGCCATCCATTCCCTACCGCGATATTACAAGCTTATCATTTTTTTAATGCAACATGGGCAATTTATTCCTCAAAAGCAACAACCACTTTATTTGTAGATGAAACAATGACATATAAAGTTGTTTGCTAGCAGCAGCCTCTTCATTAGTTGCAGATTTCTTTAATGTGGAATTCAGATGACTTTTTCTTCTTCAGAGATTGTGCATATTTACTGATACTGGTGGACTGTAGAAGCTTAAGTAGACTTTTATGATGGAAATGTAAGTTTGAGTAGATTTTTATGATGGAAATGTTCTGAACTGAGCAGTTTTGTCATTATTGGCGCATGCATTTTGTTTCATTGTTTACTGGAAAAATGTTAAAAACAATAAATTTTAAATGCCCTCTAACAACTGTACTGTATTGTACAAGGAACATAATTGAATACAGTCAGGAAGGTGTATCAAAGAGCATGTGTATGTTTCGTGTTCAAGGGACCTATGATTTGAAAACAGCCCAAAGTTAATCTTTATCTGCAACTTGCAAAATGTATTTTCTTTCAATGTGGGTTTCAATGCTGTTTCAATGAATGTGAGTTTCAAGGGCAGAGATGTTTTAATGCTAAGTCTATTTTCATTGTAAGACTGCATTGCTTTGTTTAGCAGATATCTATTAGAGTTTGTGCTGTAAAATGCAAATTAAAACTTTCAAATGAAATCCAAATCATCGCAGAAGTAAAGCAGTATGCACATTACAGTGTTTATGGTAAATGGGGCGAAATAACAAAGGAATGGAACATTGGAATGGCTGCAGGGGGGAGGCTCCATTCGACCATGATTTTGTGAGGGGGGAAGGGCAGCAAACTCAGACATCCCCAGCTGAACTATACCTCTCAACTGTCCAGATTTTTGCAGAATTAATAGATTTTTGCTACTAATTTTTGGTTTGTTCCTCATAAAATTTGTGGTTTTCTGGCAAATCATTTAGGAATGAAGTCACTAAATAATGACAGACTTTGAGTTTCAGACATTATAACCTTCATAAAAATGCATGCTAAAGCAAGACCTGTTATTCTATCAACTGTCTTAAGTTTATACAAGAGCAATTTTTAGTACTGTTTGTATGTTCCCCCAATATATTTATTTGGCCTGGTCCAGATTTCCTGCATTAAGAGGTTGAGAGGTACGTGCAAATAAATCACTTTATAGAATTAGGAATATCCAAACCTCTCAACTGTCCCTAATTTTGGCTCAAAATGTTGCTCTCTGCCTAATAACCCCTCCACAAAATGGCAATTTTGGAAGAAAATGTGGAGGGTTTACAATTATAAATAACTGTAATGATCAGAGTTATAGATTACTTTTATTTCAGAAAAGCATGTAGATGCTCTTATTTTGTCAGCTGCTCAAGTTAACAGTACTAATATTAAAAAGGTGTCCCTTCTTTGATAGGTTCCCAGCTGTATTGTGTTGCAATTTTATATTTTTGCATCACATTTTTGGTTTGTTTTTCATAAAATTGTGGTTTTCTGCCACATTAGTGGCAAATCATTATAAAGATTGAAGTTAGAAAACAATGGCAGACATTTGAGTTTCAGATTTCATACCCTTCAGAAATTTCATACTAAGGCAAGACCTACTACTATTCTATTATCTTTCTAAGTTTATAAGAGCAGTATTTAAAAATTGTCCTTATTTTTGGGCCTGTGTCCCTTCTATGTATGGCTTGTCCAGATTTCTTGCTCTGAGGTTGAGAGGTATGAGTGTCAGAGCCATCACCATCAGCCAGAAACATTTCAAATTGTGACATACTTGTTGCACCCCACTCCCCCATGTAGTGACTATGGATATGCCCAAGTAAGGCAAGGAGCAGTTATGCAGTGTAAATGTGCAGAGTATCCCCCATCCAAGGTAGACACAAGTACTACAGTGGCTTTTCATCTGTCCTTGATTTTGCAGAATGTTCTGGCTTTCTGTCATATTTTTATGCTGTTGATTTATGCTTATTATTCAGAAAATGCATGCTGTCGCAGAGCCCTTTTGCTTTGTGTTTAAGTAGCAATGCTTTAATGACCATCAGGTAAGCTTGTCGGAGATTGTAAGATGCAAGTAACATTTAATAAGCATACTGTTAAATAATTGCCAACACTGAAAGCCTTTTTGTTGTTGCCATGCAGAGAATATTTACATAACTTGATAATGTACAAGCCTTAGGTACTGAAATGCATATGACAGTATTTGTAATAAAGGACAGGATTACAGTATTTTCAGAAGCTCATTACATTTGTTGGAGATTTGCAGTCATCTTTGCAGGCATTACCCGTAAACTAAACAAAATGCCAATCTATCATGTGTAGTCCATAACCTGTGCAGTAATCCTTTAAGCAATTTATCTTGAGCTTGTTTCTTGTTTGCTGTTCATTTTTTACTTTGATCATGTTTTCTCCATGAAACAAGTAGATAGTTGTTGTCAGGCAGCAGGTCTTTTTTGGATAAGAAACATTTTTACAAGTGGGGGTATCACAGAGATTTCTACTTTCAGCATGTTACATGGTACTTTTATAAAGCTGAATATAATCCTGCAATAGTAAACCCCCAGCACTCCACCTAGATCTCCATGCTTCTCACAGCTTATACAATCCCCAAACAGGATAAATAAAAACCCCAATAATCACACCATTCTTGAGTGGGCCCTAGTCAACAAAGATCCTCACTCTTACCTGGCAGGCTCCTTACCTGACTCCCTAAGTGACCACTCCCCAACTTTCCTACTAAAACACCACATAAATAGCAGCAAACCCATTGTCTACCGACACATTCACAACAAAGCTAAATTCAACTCCAGCTCCTTCACCACCTCCTTACAAAAAATAAACTGGTCACCCCTAAAATACCTCAACCTAGATGAAGCAGTCCACTACTTTAACAACACTTTCCTCAACATCCTTAACTCCCATGCCTCCCAAAGATGCTCCAAAATCCGAACTAAAAAAATCCCCCTGGCTACAAAAAAACACCAAAGTCCTTATGAAATCCAGGGATAAAATATGGGAACAATGGCGCACAACCAAAAACCCCTCAGATGGGCAACTTTTCCTTGAACTACGTAACAAAGTCAAAAAGCAAGTAAAAGCAGACAAAGACCTTTTCTATCAGACATCCCTAAACTCCTCCCAGAACAACCCAAAGCAATTCTGGTCCACAATTAACTCTATCCTCTGCTCAGGGAAGGTAAATCCCCCCCCCCCACCAACCACCTCTCTCTCCACCTGTACCATAGCTGACTCTTTCAACAAACATTTTACAGAGACCCTTTTATCCCTAACTAAAAAACGCTTCCTTACATCAACACCCCTCCACACCCAAACCAACTCAACCCCTCCCTCCCTTCTTCCTTTCTACTGTACCCACCTCCAGCATAAAGAAACTACTGACAAAACTTAAACCCACAAGACTAGCAGCTGACAACCTGCCCATAGAATACCTAAAAAATAGCAGCTGATGTCTTAGCTTATCCCATCTCCATAACAATCAACTGCTCCATATTTGAGTCCTATGTGCCAACCTTAAAGAAAATATCCCACATCATACACAAAGGCGGCCCCTCAACAGACATCTCCAAATACCACCCCATTGCCATCCTCTTGCCTGTCTCCAAGATACTTGAAAAATGTATCAACTCACAGATCTCCAATTATCTCCTAGACAGTAATCTCCTCTCCTACACACAGCATGGTTTCGCACCACACCATAGCACCACAACTGCTCTGCTCTCCTTCACTAACACCATTCTCCAACATAAAAACAATGGCCTTTTCTCCTCTGCTGTATTTCTTGACCTATTGAAGGCTTTTGATATTGTATCACATGATCTTCTGCTCTCCAACCTCTCCTTTTCCATACTTGCCATCTATTGGTTCCACAGCTATCTACACGGCCACCAGCAGTCAGTTGTCTGGCACAACGATCTATCCCCTCGCCCACTGTTATGCTCAGGGTTCCCCAAGGCTACATCCTTGGCCCCTTGCTTTTCTCCATTTTTTACCAATGACCTGCACACCACCGCCAAACATGCCTCCTTCATACAGTATGCAGATGGCTCCACTCTCATCTGCTCAGCTCCAACTCTAACAGAACTACAACAGATCACTCAAGCGTCTTTCTGTTCTGTTGAAAGTTGGCTATTAAATGCTCAACTCCTCCTCAACCCAAATAAGACCAAACTCCTCATCTTTCAACCCTCAAAATCTACCCCAAACATCCCCCATTTCAACATACTTGCCAAAGACAACACTTCCATCTCACCAACAGCCCACACTAAGCTACTCAGTGTACAGATTGACAACAACTCAAATTTGACACTCACATATGACTCACAATAAAAAAAGTCCACAAAAAACTGGGTGCCTTGTATAGAAACCAACAATACCTAACCAAACCAGCCAGAATCTCTACCACAACTTCCCAACTAATCTCAACCCTACTCTATGCATCACCCATACTCACAAATCTTCAACAATCAGACCTAAAGAAACTTAAAGCCTGCTACAATAAAATTGCAAAATTTGCATCAGATGACTCCCACTGCAGTCACCACTGTGTCTCCCTTAGAAACCTGGACTGGTTTGAGCTCCTTCAACTCCTACACCTAACCCAACTTACTTTGCTCATAAACTTGTAAGCCACCCTCTTAAAATTCCTTCACTTCATACACTTCTCCAACCCTACCAATCCTCCAGACTCCTTCGCTCCTGCAACAAAAATCTACTCCAAGTCACCAACCCCAACAACTCTGCAGGGGAAGCGCTATTCTCCTACTCCATATCCAACATTTGGAACTCACTTTCCACTGCAATAACTACCCTTCTTTCCAGCAGTCTCTTCAAAAATGCTGTTAAAGCACACCTAAAATCTCACTGGCTATGTCCTTCTCCATACCCCAACTAACCCCCCCTTTCTCCTGTACCACTAATTAGCTGTCAGCTCTACTATTAGCTGTCAACAGGTTATCAGTATTTCATTACTATTTCATATCCTGTAACTAGCAGATGATTGCAGTACGATGTTTACTCTTTTCTCTGTGAGAAATTAACACTACTAGGCAAATGTCTTGCACCTTATATTTTTATTATATTCTGACATATGTCATTACCTGTCAGACAATATCTTTGCTATAAATACGCTGTTTTTTTTTTCCCTCTGAAATGCTAGATTATACTCTTATATTATGCAAAATGTTGCTTGTCTGAATATATGGAGCCTTTTTTGGCATTTAGCTTGAGGCCATGACTTTGACACCAGGTGTCCGTCTCAGTACGGTTCTTCTGGAGGACGTCCGTGTCAGACGGAGAGTCAACTATGGTTCTCAGTTAACATTTTTGAATTCCCTTACATATCCAGTTTTCCCATTAGTTCATACTTTATCTGTAGTGTTTGGAATTGTAGCCACAAAGGACATTTAATGAACTTGGCTATAATATCAGTAGATATGGTTAAAAAACCCAGGGGCATAAGTATCAGGCATCTGTCAAGCAATGTTAGAAAAAGTGCATTGTACCACATATCACTAAAATGCTATTGACCAAAAATACAGGACAAATCATCTGAAAAATCATAAAACACTGATCAAATAATAAGAAATAAAACTTGTCTTGATAAGTCATAAATAAAGGATTAGAAAAGTGCATAATAGTGTACTCAGCCAGATAACATATTGCAATATTAAAGAAGCAGTATAAAACCTGTGGGAAAATATATTCAAAGTCCAGGACAAACAAATCCAGAACACTTACAGATATAATAAGAACATAGACCAGGAGGAAGCAAATATTTAAAAAAAAACAGAAAGCTCAAAATTATTTCCGTCAAGCAAGAAAGCACATTATTATGAGCCCAATAATGGAAGATCAAGATAAATAATCCTATGCCTCCCTGAGCTAAGGGATAACTCTATTTTATAACAAAAGCACATATTATAAATCCAACAATTATTATTAATTTGTAGCTGACTGACCATAAATAACAACACGTTTCATTAAGATTCTTATGACAGTGCACTCTTGTAACTTTTTTTCACAACTTTGAGCATGCTGAACAAGTAATTATATTCCTGTATAGCTGAGCTACAAAAAGCATGGAAATATGCTTATGCCAGTAGAAGAAATGCCATTTTAAGTGACTTGTACTTTATTTTATAAAACCGTTTGTTTCTTGCTAGCATTTAATGTTTTTGGTACTGTCATGTGACATGTCTGCCAGCTGAAGACATGTTTCTTTTTTCTTATCTTTAGTGTAAATGTTTATTTTTGTCAAGTTTACTCTAAGTTTTATCAATAGTTTTGTAATTTATTAGGGTCTGGAGCAAGTGTGTTTTGTGCTTGGTGTGAATGCTGCCAGCCTAGCTAGATAGAATTTTGTAGATAATTCTATGACATTGTAAATATTAATATAATCCACAGGCTTGTTTTACAAACGTAAAGAAAACTAAATGTAAGAAAACTGTGTTATATGCTGAACTTCAAAAATGTAACCACAGTGCACCCTGCTGGAAGAAAGATGTTAAGTAAAGAATTACAACTGTGTTTGATCTCAAGCTCTGGGACAGGATGTCTGTGTTAGCAAATTCTTTCTATTGTTATTAAGACAGAGAGAATTACTAGATTTTACTTGTAAAAGTGTATTTTATTGCTGTGGCTTCCTGCTTACAGAGAAATGTAAATTCTGAGTTTATGTTAGTCTGGGAACTAAAGGAGAAGTGATAAAAGTTATGTAATGTGAAATGACTCAGCAGTACTGGGTATCATCAATTTAAGACTTTCTCAGAGAGAAAGACTGAACATTTTGTATCTTGTCTTGGATCTGAAAACATTCCACACACCAGCACTTGCTTGTTCTGTAAAGTTATTTAGAACTTTGTATTTCACTTAGAAATTGATAGAATTTAGCCAGATTACTCCAGCTGTTTTCTATATTTATGTCAGACTATCCTACAATATTGTTTTAAAGTTACTGTGATTTCTGAACTCTTGATTAGCACTGTGTTGAATTGATGAGATGTGTCTTGTGGTTTTATTATTTATTAAATATTTTTAAACCTATCAATTGTGGCTGTTATGTGTAGAGATAATTTAAGCTCTAGAGTACTTGCATGTATTTGGTGATACTGTCCAAGCTACTGCAATAGTCTTGCTGCTCAGTCACACTTACTATTTGGATGGCAGTAACATTACACAGTAAAACTGGTCAACCTTTGGGAAAGGCCTTATAGTAGCTGATATTAGTGGTTGTTGGCAGTCGGTACTACCTTATAGTCTGGGCAGAAAGGGAGCACAACTGGAGAACCAGTGTCAGCCTTCCCCAGGAGTGTCTGTGTGTTTGTATATGAATCAAATCTTAAAGTGTGTGTGTGTCAGCTATTTGGGCAAGGACACAAAGCACTGGTTGGACAGAGTGGGTACTGGAGTTTTTAGCTTGACCACTAGGCTAAGATAAGGACCCTTTAGCTGTGCCAGTGGGGATTCTTATTGGGGATCTGGAGGGAAAGGGAGAAACCAACCCCAGACTGACTGTGATCTATGTGTGCTCTTAAGAGAAATTGTACTTTACTGTGTGTGTACTTGTAATCCCTCAATGTGCATGCCTCTCACTGGTGTTAGTGGTGAGGATTGAGGCTCCCTGATTACTGGGCCAGTGCGCAGGCATCACATATTAATTGGTGGCAGTGGTGGGATATCCACATCAGATATTAATTGTTTGATAGTGGTGAGTTAGCCACATCACATACTAATACTAATTGGCTTGTAGTGGTATGAATAACCAATTCTGGTTGCTTGTGTACAGTGATCAGCGAAGGTGTTTTTGTACTCTAAATCAGCCATACAGTGAATATTCAGAGTTCAGATCACAATTGTTTTATTTCTTTTGTTAGAGCTTAGTTAGTCAGGGAGAGCAGGCAAACATGTCAGCAGAGGTGTATGGCAAGCTGACAAGGAGCCAGTTGGCTGAGATGTGCCAGGCTAAAGGACTGGTGCATGGAAACCTGAGTAAACCAGCCATGATTGCAGCTTTGGTCAAAGCCGCATCAGAGAATAGCAACCAGGAGAAAGATCAGACTGGCTGTGGAGATGTACAACACTCAGAGAATGGACAGCTTAACCTTTCTGCAGAGGACTTAAAATCCATCTGGAGCTAAAGAGACTTGAGTTGAAGGCCAGGCATTTGGAAACAGAAGCAGCAGAGAGACTGAGATGTCGACAGGCTGAGGAGAATGAGAACCTGCTACTTCTGAAAGCTGAGGAGAAGGAGAGGTAGAGGCAGCATGAAAAGGAGATGCTGACTCTTCGTCAGAGCAATGGAGGTAATGGTGAAGGGAGTAACCAGACTCCAAAAGCACAAAAGGTCAGTAAATTTCTTCTGCAGTTTACAGAGGGGGATAATTTTGATAGTTTCATTCATATGTTTGAGATGGTATGTAAACAGTATGATGTTGACAAAAGGCTCTGGGTATGGTTCCTGACCATCTTACTCCATGGTAAAACTGTAACTGTGCTGTCTAAATTATCTGATTGTGAACTTTTTGATTATACTGCTGTTAAGAATTGTATGATAGAATTTTTAAAGCTAACACCTGAAGCTTATAGGAAAAAGTTTTGTGAGCATAGACGCAAGGCAGATAAAAGTGTGTGTGAATATGTTGCTGAATTAAGCACTTATTTTCATAGGTGGGTGAGTAGATGTCAGGTCACCCCTTTGGAAGGACTGGTAGACCTTTTGGTGAGGGAACAAGCCCTTAGCACTTTGGCTGAGGACATGAGGATCTGGTTAGCTGATAGACAATGTGCTACTTCAGATGAGTTGGGGAAGAAGGGAGACCTATACCTAGCCAGCAGGGCATCACTGCACAGGAAAGGGACACCTGGTACTACTCATGGGTCTAAGGGAACCCATGGTGGGCAGCCCAGACTGCCCCATCAGAATCTGCCAGTAGCAGGGGAAGCCACTAGTCCAGTTACACTCCACGACCTAGGGTTAAATGTTTTGAATGCAACCAGTGGGGCCATGTGGCATATAGATGTCCACTGAGGCAAAGTGGGGAACAAAAGGTGAGAGAGCCAGTAAGTGGGAAGAACAAAATGCCAACAGTAGTTTGTCTTGAGACAACCAGGGTACCAAACTACCACAAGAGGTTATATCCTATCATAGTGACTGGCAAAGAGGCCAAAGCCTGTGACATAACCATTGTGAATCCTGCAATGGTTACAGAGGAGCACTACATGTATGGGCAGTCTACTCCAGTCAGAGCTTTAGGAGGGACCCATTCCAAATATTTTTGGCTAGGGTTCACCTTGACTGGGAGGGTGGAAAAGGAACCCAGCAAGTAGGTGTGTTTGAGGATATCCCTGCAGGTGTCCTGACAAGGAATGGATTTGATAATGCAGTACCATGTGCTCATTCACTTACACACAGTGAGGCTTGGAGACAAGCATATGGGTCTGGCAACCTGGGTGGAGACCCAGTCAGACTGCATACTTGCAGCCAGGACTGATGTGATTATTTCAGGGAGGTAGCTACTCTGTAGCAGTGAGACTGGAGGTGAGATACAGCTGCTTGTGGGTACTGATGGTCCCTTGGACAGAGTGACTGCAAGGGCAGAGGTAAGTAGTAGTACCCAGGCTAACAGTGAGGCACCACTGTCAGAGGATGCTAGACTTCCTGTGGAAAGGGAGCTGGGAAGGGTTACAAAGAGCGAGTTGAGACAGGCTCAGCTCTCAGACCCCACATTACAAGGTCTGAGAGAGGTAGCTAGTGAGGAGCCTGATTCTCATAGGAAGGGGGATTCTGCTTACTGGGACAAAGGGTTACTGTATAGACAGTGGACCCCTGAGGGAGGGCTAGAATGTGAGAGAATACAGAAGTTGGTAGTGCCTAGAGCCTACCATCTGGTGCTTCTAGCCATAGCCCATGATATTCCCTTTGCAGGTCATATGGGCATAAAACGTACAAAAAGATGTATTACACAGAACTTCTATTGGCCTGGAACTTCCAGAGATGTAACAGGGTACTGCAGGACCTGTGAGCAGTGCCAAAAGGTATCCAAGGCAGGAGACAAGGTGAAAGCTCCTTTGATGCCTTTGCCTGTGATTGAAGAGCCATTTCAGAGGGTAGCTATAGATATTGTGGGGCCTCTGAGTACCCCAAGTTCCACAGGGAAAAGTATATCCTAGTGGTAGTAGATTATGCTACAAGATACCCTGAGGCAGTGGCTTTGTTCTCCATTGAGGCACAAAAGGTGGCAAATGCTTTGTTAGAGGTTTTCAGCAGGGTAGGTTTCCCAAAAGAAATACTGACTGACAGAGATGGCAATTTAATGTCAGACCTGCTGGCTTGTCTGTGGAAGTACTGTGGGGTGAAGCACTTGATGACCACCCCCTCCCATCCCCAGACTAATGGTCTTGTTGAGAGGTTAAACTCTACACTCAAGTCTATGCTACGGGCATTTGCAGACCAGTTTAAGAGGGAGTGGGACAAATATTTGCTGCATCTGCTGTTTGCTTACAGAGAGGTTTCCCAGGAATCTAAAGGGTTTTCACCCTTTGAGTTGCTGTATGGGCATTGGGTGAGAGGACCTTTAGATTTAATTTGAGATGAGTGGGAGGGTGAGTGTGAATCTCACAAGGGGTCTGTTGTGACATATGTCCTAAACATCAGAACAAGGCTCAGGGAACTCATGGGATTGGCCCAGGAGAACCTGGCAGAAGCCCAACATCAGAAAAAGGTCTGGCATGACATGAATGCTCGAGCTAGAGAGTATGCTGTAGGGCAGCAGGTAATGGTTCTCATTCCTGTCAGACACAACAAGCTGCAAGCAGCTTGGGAGGGACCCTATAAGGTGGTAAGGAAGGTCAGTGATGTTAACTACATGGTAGAACTGCTAGGCAGATTGTACCATGTTAACATGATGAAACCTTACCATGATAGTAAGGCCCTTGTGCTGAGCATTTGCAGTGGATTGCAGGAGGAGTCTGAGGAAGATCTGGTGACTGATCTCCTCAGTGAGGCTTGGACTGACACCTCAGTGGAAGGGGTAGCAGTGTTCCAGCAGCTGTCTCCTACACAGGTTCAAGAAATCTGAGCAGTGTTACAGGAGTTTGGGGATATTTTCACTGGGAAACCAGGTAGCACCCACCTGGTGCAGCACCAGGTGGATACAGGACCCCAATGCCTATTAGGCAGGTGGGTGCCTGAGAGAGTCAAACAGACTTTGAGGGAGGAGATACAGGAAAAGTTGGAACTATGGGTAATTCAAGAATCCCACAGTCACTGGGCCTCCCCAGTGGTACTGGTGCCAAAGAAGGGTGGCAGCACCAGGTCCTGTGTGTGGACTACAGGAAATTAAATAGTCACACAGAGTCATATGCTTACCCCATGCCTAGGTCAGATGAAGCCCTAGAGCAGCTGGGTGGGGATAAGTATCTTACCACCATTGATCTTATCAAGGGTTAATGGCAGGTGCCCTTGACTCCTAGTGATAGGAGAGGTCAGCCTTTGTGACTTCTTTTTTCTTGTATGAGTTCACAAAGATGCCCTTTGGGATGGAAAATGCCCCAGCAACTTTCCAGAGGCTGGAAGATCATATCCTAGCAGGAGCAGGAGGGTTTGCCCTTGCTTACCTAGATGATATTGCCATCTACAGCCATTCCTGGCAAGAGCACCTTCAACATGTCTGGGAGGTACTGGTCAGACTATAGAGGGCAGGGTTGACCATTAAGCCAAGCAAATGTCAGGTGGGTATGGCAGAGGTCTCCTACCTGGGACATAGAGTGGGGAGTGGAAAGATCAGCCCAGATCCTGCCAAAGTGGAAGCCATTCAGGCATGGCCTGCACGTGTTACCAAAAAGCAAGTGAGGGCATTCTTAGGGCAGCAGGGTACTACAGAAAGTTCGTCCCCAGTTATAGTACCATAGCTGCTCCCCTCACAGACCTGACAAGGAAAAACAGGCCAGAAAAGGTAGTGTAGACCCCAACATGTGAGCAGCCATTCCAGAAGTTTAAAGATGTTTTGGGAGGACCCTCTGTGTTAGCCAGCCAGATTACAGCAAAGAATTAATTGTGCAGGTGGATGCTTCAAACCATGGTGTGGGAGCTGTACTTAGCCTGATTTCTTCAGAGGGAGAAGAGCACCCAGTGGTTTATCTCAGTTGTAAACAGCTCTAACCCAGGGAGGAATGCTATGCAGCTGTAGAAAAGGAATGTCTAACCATTGTCGGGCAATGCAGAAACTTCAGCCTTATCTGTATGGAAGGAAATTCACTGTAGTTACAGATCACAATCCCCTAACATGGTTACACTGAGCCAGCCAGCAAAATGGCAAGTTGCTAAGATGGAGCCTAGGGTTGCAAGCATATGATATGCCAGTGCAGCACCGCAGTGGGATTAGCAATGGCAACATAGATGGACTCTCAAGACAGGGGAATGGGGTAATATATACTAAGATAGACCTAACCCTGTCAAGCAACGTTTCTCAAGGGTCACTTGAAAAACTAGCTTGATTTCTCTGGTGGGGGGGGGGATATGTGAAGTCTGCCAGCCTAGCTAGATAGAATTTTGTAGATAATTCTATGTCATTGTAAATATTAATATAATCCACAGGCTTGTTTTACAAATGTAAATAAAACTAAATGTAAGAAAACTCTGTTATGTGTCGAACTTCAAAAATGTAACCAGAGTGCAACCTGCTGAAAGAAAGCTGTTAAGTAAAGAATTACAACTGTGTTTGATTTCAAGCTCGAGACAGGATGTCTGGGGTAGCAAATTCTTTCTGTTGTTATTAAGACAGAGATAGTCACTAGATTTTACATGTAAAAATGTCTTTTATTGCTGTGGCTTCCTGGCCAGGTGCAGCTTACAGAGAAATGTAAATCGTGAGTTTCTGTTAGCTTGGGAACCAAAGGAGAAGTGATAAAAATGATGTGATGTGAAATGACTCAGCAGTATTGGGTATCATCAATTTAAGACTTTCTCAGAGAGAAAGACTGAGCATTTTGTATCTTGTCTTGGATCTGAAAACATTCCACTCACCAGCATTTGCTTGCTCTGTAAGTAAAGTTATTTAGAACTTAGTATTTCTCTTAGAGATGGATAGACTTTAGCCAGATTAGTCTAGCTGTTTTCTATATTTATGTCACACTATCCTACAATATTGTTTTAAAGTTTCCTGTGATTTTTGAACTCTTGATTAGCATTGTGTTGAACTGTCTTGTGGTTTTATTATTTATTATTAAATATTTTAAACCTTTCAACTGTGGCTGTTTTGTGTAGAGATAATTTAAGTTCTAGAGTACTTGCATGTATTTGGTGATACTGTCCATGCCACTCCAATAGTCTTGCTGCTCAGTCACACTTACTATTTGGATGGCAGTAACATTATACAGTGAAAATGGTCACCCTTTGGGAAAAGCCTTATAGTTGCTGATATTAGTGGTCGGTGGCAGTTGGTACTAGCTTATAATCTGGGCAGAAAGGGGGCACAACTGGAGAACCTGTGCCACCCTTCTCCAGGAGTGTCCATGTGTTTATATATAAATCAAATCTTAAAGTTTATCAGCTACTTGAGCAGGGACATGAACCATTGGTTGGACAGAGAGGGTGCTGGGGGTTTTATCTTGAGAACTAGGCTGAGATCTGGACCCTATAGCTGTACCAGTGGGGACTCTTATTGGGGATCTGGAGGGAAAGGGAGAAACCAGCCCCAGACTGACTGTGATCTCTGTGTGCTCTTAAGGGAAATTGTACTTTACTGTGTATGTACTTGTTATCCCCCCCAATGTGCATGCCCCTCACTGGTGTTATTGGTGAGGATTGAGACTCCTTGATTACTGGGCCAGTGCGCAGGCATCACACTTGGTTTTGTGCAATTTTGATGAAAATTAAGTTATGTACTTGCCATAACTAGGTATCTGTGTTGTCTTCTTTCATTTTTCCTCACCATTGGGTTTAGGATCTGACTCTCAGATCTGACTCAGCCGCTCTTCTCCTAGACTTCAGATCCAAGCCTATGGCAACTCCATACACCCATATCCCCCACCACTTCAGATCAACTTTGCTGTGTCTAATTAGCCATATCTAAAAATTACCTTTAGATAATATATGTATACAAATCCCACAATTAGTCCCAAGGGGAAAGAAAAGTAAGGCATTTACTTATTGATTGATTGATTGATTGATTGATTGATTGATTGATTGATTGATTGATTGATTGATTGATTGGCATTTGTTAACCAGGAAAGCCCTCTGGGCCAAGTAAAGCCCATTTTCAGTGGGGGCCCAGGGAGAAAAGCTTGACAAAGAAAATACAATAAAGTGTCAATTATAATAGCAAATCTATATATAAAACAAAAGCAGAATACAGTATAAGACAAGAGGAGAAAATCTCCCCAGGAATTACAAAGGAGTATCTAGTACAATACAAGTCATACATTCAAAAAAGTACAATCTAATAGTAGAATACAATATAAAGCAGGAGAAATTTTCATAAGAATTATAAATGAGAGTCTCATACAGCTGAAATCTTACATTTCAGAAGAGTTAAGTCAACACAGTTAAAACTATGCAGCAAGACTAATCCTTGCTTTTGCTGGTCAGAGGTCAACTAGGTCTAAGTTATGGCAGGAGGAGGCATAGAGCAGTTACAGATCCATTTAGAATGGAGATATGCCCATAGAGCTGATTTGAATGAGGAAGTGCATTGAGCTGTGCGAATGTTTATAGGAAGGGAATTCCATATTTTGTCTATGACCCATTGAGTAAAGATGCTGGCCAGCAGGTAGATTAGGTTTATGAATTTAGAGAAAAAGTTGATTTTCGGATGTAAGGCGCCTATTAGGGTTATAATGGGAGAATAGTGACTGTAGAGCAGTACAATCCTGAGGTTTGGTGTTGGGTTTTTATGTGATATAGTAAGGTGAAGGAAGGTAAGATGATGGGGGAACTTGAGCCATTTTAGCATTTTTAGAGGAATACAGTGGTGGGTGTACTGGAGATTGGATGTAGCAAATTTTGCTATCTTGTTATAGCAAGTTTCTAGTTTGTTTTTGAGTGAAGATTGGAAGGTTGGTTAGTATAGCTGCACCATATAGGAGGGAGGGAAGTAGATAAGTTGAAGCTAGCACTTTTTTAGTAGAGAGGGAGAGGAAATGCTTATTCCTGTAGAGTAGTCCTAGTTTTCTGTGAGTCTTCTCTACAAAGGCCCAAACGTAGAACCATGGGAATTCTTCCAGGAACACTGGAAGGGGGATGGTGGGGGAGGTGAGGAAGAATGAAAGAAGACAACACAGATGCCTAGTTATAGCAAGTACATAACTTTTAAATCTGATGTTGTCTCTTTCATTCTTCCTCACCACTGGGTCAGAGTGCCCAGCTACATTGCTCTTGGGTGTCCCTTATGGAAGAACATGACATAGCACTGTTGAACCAAAGACTGCTCTGTTTCCAGAAATAATGTCTAGCTTGTAATGAGTTACAACCGTATGAATCATAGACCAGATGACTGCTGCACAAATATCTAAAACTGAAGATCTGGAAGAGAAGGCTGCAGATGTAGCCACAGATCTGGTAGAATGAGCTTTGGATGTCCGGGGTAAAGTCAAACCTGCTTGATGATAAATCCATGAAATACAGTCTGATATCCACTTTTACAAAGTAACTTTGGAAACTGCCCGACCCAAATGAGCAGGAGTGCAGGACAGAAAGAGTTGGTCAGATTTTCTATGCTGATTCATTCTGTGGAGATAGAAACATAACTGCCTATGAACATCAAGAAGGTGCAACGTGTATTCACCCTTATTTGTAAACGTAGTAAAAAATACCGGCAGTTGGACAGACTGATGATGGTTTGCTTCAGTGGTAATCTTAGGTATAAAGGAAGGATTAGTAAATAAAGACACTCTGTCCTTATGGATAATTATATAAGGGAGCTTTGAAGACAAGGCCTGTAATTCAGAGACTCTTCTCACTGATGTCAATGCTACCAGGAGAAAAGCCTTCCTGGAAAGAAACGTTAAATTACAAGTCCCTGATGGTTCAAAAGGCTTCTGCATTAACCCTTGTAACTCTAGCGTGAGATCCCGTGGCAGGCAAGATTCTTTGAATGTCAGGAACAGATGCTGAAAAGAGTTCAATGTTCTCTTTGATGACCCATATAGAAAACCTATTCAACTTACTTTTGTAAACCTTCTTGGTGGAAGACTTCTGAGAGGCCAGAACAATATTCTTGACCGGGGAGGCAAGGCTGGACTGCCTGACAGTCACCGGAATTGGAGAAACCATGCAGTCAGTTTGAGGGTATGGAGACTGGGGTGTCGAAATTCTGATGGGTGAGACAGGAGGTCCTGGTTGAGCTTCAGAATCCAAGGAGTATGCTTGAGATGAGACCATAGGAAGGGGAACCACACTTGGTGAGGCCAGAAGAGGGCAATGAGGATGACTGAATACTTCGACCTTCTTGCCTTCTGGAGAAATTTTAGAATTAGGGCAAGTGGGGATTAAGCATAATGGGGACCCGGGGGCCAGTCATGGATTAGAGCATCCCTCGGTGACTCCCTTAAGGGTGGATCAGTGTGAAGAACTCACTGCAATTGTTGTTCAGAGTAGAGTCAAAAAGATCAAAGTGAGGCTGGCTCCAATGGATGAAAATCATATTCACTACTGATTGATTGAGGGACAACTCATGAGGAGCCAGAATGGACCTGCTTGATCTGTCTGCCAATATGTTGGTTTTCCCCTGTATGTGTATTGCAACTAGTAAGCATTTTGAAGAGATAGCCCATTCCCAGACCCTCATGGCCTCCTTGCACAATGGGTAAGAGCAGGTTCCTCCTTGCTTGTTGATGTACCAGACTACTGGCATACTCTCTGTTTGTATAGCAACAGTCCCCAGAGGAAGATCATCCTGGAAGGATTGCAACAAAAGAAGGACTGCTCTCATCTCTAGGACATTTATATGCAGATTGGTCTCTGTAAGGAACCACGTGCCTTGGACCATCTTTCATAGGTTCATAAGTTGGTACTAGGCTATCGGCCCTAGGCTCTATACAAGCCTAGCCATAACAATTTCCTGGATATTTCTTCCCGCAATATTTACTTCCCTGGACCCCAGTCTATCAGGGTGACTAAAGTGATCCCCAGGGTGAATTTCCTATCTCCCATCCAATTGTCAAGGTTCTTTTTGAAGACTGCCAAGGAGGCGCTCTGCTTGACACGTATGGGCAGTCTGTTCCAGAGTATGGGGAGTCTCTGGGTCAGGAACCTATCCCTCCAGCATGTTTTGTTCATTGTGATGACAAGGTTTAGATCCCTGGAGCATGTGGCTCTGAGAAATTGGGATTTCTTTAAGTGGAGCATGTCCAGCAGCTCAGGGTTTGACATGGCCTTGTATGTTAAGCAGAGATCTCCTCTGAGTAGACAATATGCCCCAGAGTATAGCTGGAGTTTTTTTAGACGGTCAGTATAGGGCATCTGCTTTAGGCCTGAGATTCTTTTAGTGAGATATTTCTGCGGTCTTTCCAGCTTTTGCAGATGTCTTGTGAGGTACATACCAAATGGGACATTGCACTCTATAATGGGTCTAATGAGGGATGAGTACAGTGGGACAATGACCTCCTTTTTTCTGGATGAAAAGCCCTTAGTGATGAGGTGTATCACATAGAAGGATTTCCTGACTGTTGTAGCGATGTGGTTATCGAAGGTGAGACCACTGTCCACCTGTGTCCCTAAGTCTCTCATCACACTTTCAGTATATAGTGTACTGCCAGCTATGTGGTAATTCATGGGTACATGGTTTTTTCCAAAGGGGATAACTATACATTTCTAGGCATTAAGCTTGAGCCCATGGCTCTGGCACCAAGCATCTGTCTCTGTAAGGCCCTTTTGTAGAATATCAACATAATTTGGGGATTCAATAATGGCTCCCAGTTTGCACTCATCTGCGAACTTTGTTAACCAGAGTCCCTTAGTGTTGGCCTGTACTTCAGAGAAGTAGATGCCAAACAAGAGCGGTCCCAGAACTGCACCCTGAGGTACTCCACTTTGTCACTTGTCTGGAGCTGGATTTGGAGTCAGCTACTTTTACAGTCTGGGTTCTGTCAGTAAGCCAGTTGGCAACCCATCAAATGATGTAGGGATTTATGTCCAGCTTAGTAAGTTTATCTATTATTCCAGAGTGGGGGATGGTGTCAAAGGCCTTGGCGAGGTCCAGATAGGCTGTGTGGACTACCTTACCCTCGTCCACAGCTCTGGAGACTGATTCAAAGAAGTCAATCAGGTTCAGGAGACAAGATCGGCCTTTCATGGACCCAAACTGGGTGGGGTCCAGTGTTTGAAGGTTGCCAATGTCTTTGTTTATAAGTTACATGATAATGCGTTCCATGCCTTTGCAGATCAGGCTCATCAGACTGATGGGATGGTAGTTCCCGGGATCCAAGGTGGAGCTCCCCTTGTGGAGTGGGATAACTGTAGCTGTGCGCCACTCAGTGTAATGTCCCCCCACCCTAGTTCAGATGTGTCCTTGGACATTGTGGTTGTTGGAGGGAGAAGAGAAAATGGTCTGCCTAGGTGTAAGTCTTGACACTGAAGCCACCATTGCACATGGTGTTTGCAGATCGATGTGAGTTTCACTGACGTGGAAAGGGGTTGGTGCAGAATCGACCATTGAACTGCTAAGGTCCATTGTAGAACTCTTATGAAGATCTGGCTCAAAGGGACTAAGACTATAGCTGCTGCCATGGATCACAATACTTGTAGGGCCAGTCTTGCTGGAGGAGAAGGGTGGGACAACATGTCCTGTAACTGATTTCATAGGGGCATTATCCTCTGTAATGGCAGATACATCACCATCCTTTGAGCGTCCAAGTTCTGATGAACTCTACATTTTGTGATGGATATAGTCTTGATTTCGCAAAATTTATAGAAATCCCTAAGGATCTGACAATATTGATCAGATAGCCTATTGCCTGTAGCAATTGATGCCTGGTTGGGGCAGTCAGGAGGCAGTCATTTAAGTATGGAAACACTTGGCATCCTTGGAGCCGCAAATGAACTGCCACCACTGCCATGCATTTGGTAAACACCTGGGGGACTGTAGTGATTCCAAAGGGCAGTGTTCTGAACTGGTAATGATTGGCTCCCAACTGGAATAAATTTCCTGGAGCACCTGTGTACCTTTATGTGATAGTACACTTCATGGAAATCTATGGAGCACATCTATCGTCCTTGCAGTGAAGCGGCAGAATAGACTGTACCCTAACCATCTGGAAATTGGACTTCTTTACAAATACAAGCCAGTTCAGTCTGCTTAGATCCATTATTGGTCATTGGTCCCCCATTTTCTTTGGCACTAAAAATAAGCAGGAGTAAGTTCTAGATCTTATTTGTTTGGTCAGGACCTTTTGGATGACTCTTTTTTGAAACAGCTTTTGAACCTCTAGAACTGCTGACTCACTCTCTCAGACTGTGTGAAACACTGGGGAACTTCATGTTTGTTACTGTAGGGGGAAGATAAAAAGCGATGTAATATCCTCTGGATATGATGTTCAGCACCCAGTTGTTTTTTGTGATTTTTGTCTAGGCTAGTGAATGCAAAGCAAAATGCCCCTGACTGCCTCCAGAGAACAGCAGCCGGGCATAGCTTCAGGAGTGCTGATAGAGTTTACCAGGAAAAAAATCCTGAACACTCTGATTCTGCAGACCCCCTCTGTCCCAAGAGCAGCATTTGTCACTGAAACCTCTAGCTCTGCCTCTGGAAGAGGAATCTCCATGCATGTCTAGGAAAGGTCCCAGAGACTTATGGAACCATAGTTTCTTACCACCTCATTGGTTCCCAGAGAAGGTATGCTGAGAGGTTGAAAACTTGATGCCAATGGCAGACAGAGTCTTTCCTTCCTGCTTGCTACAGGTAAGCATTTCTTTAAAAAGGGAGGAACCATCAAAGGAGGCATTAATAAAGGACATTTTAAGGGGTTCTGCAAAATCATAGAGCATCATCCAAGCATGACGACACATAGTTATGCCTGAGCTGGGTGCTCGAGAGGTGCCTTCTGCAGCATGGGGAAATTAACCTCATTGACAAATTGGCAATAGAAGTAAGAGTGGCCAGCTGTGGAGAAACTTTCTTGAGGTCCTCCACTGACGTGGACTTGGCAAGAGAATTTGACAATTCCTTAATCAAATCCATTTGCAGACGTGTGAAGTGTGCCATATAGTTTAATGACCTCAGAGCAAAAGTGGCCGAGGCATGAATGTGCTTCCCAATCCTGTCCATCATTCTGGACTCTATGTTTGGAGGATGGACCATGAAGATTTATTGTGCTAGCTCTTTTTTCATTGTTGCTGCCACAACAATGGCGTAACTGCAACACCTTTGCTCCAGTACTGATGATCAGCAGATGGGTATAGAATCTTGTCAGTGAAGGATTTTGGGCTGACCAGTCACTCTTCTGCCTAAGGATTTCCATGATGTCCCCGAAGGAAACATCATAGGGTGGAGATCTGGGGGACCCTTAACCTTCCTCAAAGTCTGTGTCCTCAGTGAGAGACTCCATGGTTGAGTCTATGTGTCTCCTTTTACACGTCCTTTTTAGAGGGACCTCCTCTGTGGTGTGGTCTGTGGAGGTATTGGAAGAAGAAGGGTGCTTGAGGGGATGCAATTGGGGGACCTCTGGAATTGTCTCACCTGACTAGACAGAAATTATGGTTTTGAGCTCACAACAGCTGGAAGATAAGGGAAGGGAGCCAGGATAGAAGAGAACATGTCCCCTGTAGCAGAGAACACCCATTCCACAACCAGGAAAGCAGAAAGACCTGGAGAAACCACTGTCTCCTCCCTCGGGGTCAAAGTAGTGAGGAAAGAAACTGAAAGACATCCCCAGGTACATGCTTTCCAGATAGGATCGGACCTGAGCTGTCTACAGCCAAGGCTTCTAAGAGAAGGGATATCTCTGAGCCAATCAGAGCAGAGTCCTGCCCCTTGGACCTGGCTCAGACCTCTTGGATCTAAGACCCACTCTGACTCAAAGAGAAAGAAGCCAAGCTGGTCAGGGTAGCAGTCAGATCCAAGACATGATGAGACTTCATATCCAGCATAGTACCTCTCTTGAATCTCAGATCCCTGGACTCTGAATCTGAAGGTCAAATCAGAGAAGGAGTAAGTCTTTTTCTGTATGAGAGGCTCACAGATCCAATGGGGGGGGGTGGAGCTGGAAGTAACAAAAAACTGAATTTGAGCTTGAAGAAACTTTTGCATCATTCTGTCCATGTCAATTTCGGACAAACTCCTGGAAGATCTGGAAGAAGTAGTAGAAGGTGCTCTAGATGGCTTAGACGGAATTTGGAAAATCTTTTCCGGCAGAGCTGGCGAGACTGTTTGGATGTCAGGATCCATAACACAAGGCCTAGCTCCTGCATCTGAAGCCTTAGGATTCAAAGCTATGAGGACAAGGGAACTGGCTGACAGACCCAGAGCCATCAGATCTGAGTGATGAACAAGATCTGAGGCATGTCAGCTGTGAGTTGGATCCCAAGAATCAGGATCCAAACTCTTTGATCTCATAGAGGAAGGGTCCAACAGGAAGGACGGAAACTTCAGAGGTCCCTCCCTTTTTTAATTTCTCCAAATCTTTTGGGTTTCTAATACCATGACAGGAATAGACCCCATTCCTTAGTCAAAGTACAATTAAAGTTCATGAAATTAGTATTGTTTCACTTTTTGATGTCAGCCAGAAGTGCACTTCTCAGCACCTGCAACGTGCTCAGTAATGACTCCTTCTGTAATTTGTATTGAGTTACATGTTGTTGTTGTTGTTGTGTCTTTTGGCTTTTCCCGGTTAGGGTCGCCACAGCGGAACTCCGGTCCACTAATGATTGGCAGTGGATTTTTACGTGCTGAGTTGCCAGCCCTGATGCACAACCTTCAACGAAGGTACACCCATTCACACATGTCTCCACACAGATGACGCTCTAGCTGAGAATCGAACAGGACAACGTCTTACTGTGAGGTGACAACGCTACCACAGCACCACCACCTTGGTAGCATATCTAAATATGATTGTAGACTCTTTTTTTATAAGACCCATTGCTCCCAGTACTATTGGAACTATCTGGGTATCTTTTTTCCACATTGCTAAAGTTTCTGCTTGCAAATCCTGATATTTTATGACTTTCTGTCTCTCTGTACACAGGACACTGTAATCACTGGGGGTGGTGATTTTAATGATCAATGCTACTTTTGTCTTCTTTTCATGGACCACTATATCTGGATTTCTAGCATCTGTCCTTTGAACTGCTGGCAATGGATGATCCCATGTGTTGTAGACTTCATCATTTTCTATGATGCTTTGTGGGTCATGTTTCCACTGTTTTTTAGCCACTTCAATACCATAATGTTTTCACAATCCCCAGTCCATCAGTCTCTCCACATTATTATGCCTTTCAGTATACAGTCTTTCTGCCATTAGTAGGTCACAACCAGCAACGAGGTGTGTGACTGTTTCCAATTCGGTTTTACAAAATGTACATTTGTCTGTTTCTCCCACGTGTTCAATGGACTTTGTAAACCAGCGTGTACATAGCCCACTGTCTTAGGCTGCCACTATTAACCTTTCATCTCTTGGTTTGAATTCACCTCTCCTTAACCATTCCTGCATTCGTTCCTGATCAACATGAGGTTCTTCCAGAAGTTTTCTATACTTGCAACTATATGCATTTTCCACATTTCTTGCCTTTTCATCTGGCCCTTCACCTTATATTCTTTCTTTTGTTTTTTGGCACATTCAGTTGCTGCCTGATTGTTATCTACTTCTGGCGTTATTTCCATTCCTGCTTGATGCTGATATGCTTCTGCTAGGTTAAGCATAGACGTCATCTTAGATTTATTCTCCTCATGTTTCAAAACTTTCACTATGTTTGGGTCTTGTGAGGTCAGCAGATATGTGTGGAGTCCCATGATTGCAGATCTATACATGTAATCAATTTGAAGGAGGCCCATCCCTCCTTCAAAATGGGGAATATATAATCTTGGTATGAACTGATTTTTATAGATTTATTTGGTGAGCATGAAGCATCCTTCTTGTTTTAATATCTAATCTAGCCAACACATTTTGGCACCAATCAATCACTCTGAAACTGTAAGTTAGGACAGGAAGAGCAAATTGGTTTATAGCTTGGATTTTGTTCCTAGATGTCAATGCTGTTTTCAGGATTAATGTAAGTCTTCTAAAGTATTCCTTACTAAGTTTTATTCGCATTTGTTGGTGTTTTATTGTTGATCCTTCATCAGTTCCCAAGTATTCATATACTCCCTCTTGCTCAAGTTCTTTTATATCACATTATTGTCCCAAACTGATGTTTTCCTGATGCTGCAGTTTTCCTGTTTTAAAAGTTGCTTTTGGACATTTATCAAGGCCAAATGACATTCTAATATCATCTGAAAAAGTTTTAACAACCTGCAGTTGTGCTTTCAGTTCCTCATTTGATGAGCTATGCAGTTTTAAATCATTAGACTTTGTTGTTTTCTGGGAGCCAAATTATAGCCATGACCTAAGTTGTTAAGTAGACAGCTTAATGGGTTAAGGGCAAGGCAGAATAGCAATGGTGACAGAGAGTCACCCTGGAATATCCCCCTTTGAATTTTTATCCCTGGGATAATAATTTGTCCTTTATCATGGCTTAATTGCAAAGTGGTCTGCCACTGTTTCTTGGTCACTGTAATGTAGTTGATCAGTGTAGGGTATATAGGTTCATAGGTTCATAGGTTCATACTAGGCTATCTGCCCAAGGGCATTTATAAGCCTAGCCCATAGTTATGTGGCTTTCGCCACCCCTTTAGTTTGAATAAAAACTATGCCTATCATTTTTCTGTGCCTCTGTCAAGCAGTGACACTGAAGTAATCCCTGGGGTATATCTGCGATCTCCCATCCATTGGTCAAGATTCCTCTTGAACAAGGCCAGCGAGGTGCTCTGCCTCACATGTACCGGGATTTTGTTCCACAGCATAGGGAGTCTCTGGGTGATGAATCTGTCCCTCCAGCACGTTCTATTTATAACCGTGTCAAGGTTTAAGTCTCCGCCCTTGTGGTTCTGAGGGATCTAGATTTTTTGAGGTGAAGCATATTCATCAAATCTGGGTTTGACATGGCCTTATATGTCAGGCACAGGTCACCTCTGAGCAAGCGGTATGAGACTGAATAAAGCTGGAGTTCTTTCAGTCGGGCAGCATAAGACATATTTTGAGACCCTTTATCCTTTTGGTGAGGAACTTTTGGGGCCTTTCAAGCTGCATCAGGTGTCTGGTCAGATACATTCGAGCGGGCATTGTACTCAATCATAGGTCTAATGAGTGATGAGTACAGGGGACGATGACCTCCCTTGATCTAGATGTGAATCCCTTCATGATCAGGTGGGCGATATAGAAGGTTTTCCTAACTACTTTAGCAACATGAGTGTCAAAGCGAAGACTACTGTCAACTTGGGTCCCCAGATCCCTGATGACTTTTCTGTGCTCAGTGGATTGTCACCTATATGGTAGCTAGGGTAACCTTGTTTTTCCCGAAGGGTATGACTATGCATTTTTGGCGTTTAACTTCAGGCCATGGCTCTGGCACCAGTTATCCGTTTCTGTGAGGCCCTTCTGGAGGATATCTGTGTCAGATGTGTTTTACTATGGCCCAGTTTGCAGTCATCTGCAAACTTTGTCAGCCATAACCCTCCTGTGTTTGCTTGTACTTCAGAAAAGTAGATGCCGAACAAGAGTGGACCCAGGACTGAGCCCTGTGGGACACCACTTGTGACAGGCTTTGAGTCTGACATGGCTCCAGCAACTCTGACCCTGTGGGTTCTGTCGCTTAGCCAGTTTGCAACCCATCTTGTGATGTATGGGTTTACATTCAAGCTGATGAGTTTTTCGATGATACCTGAGTGGGGTATTGTGTGAAGGCCTTTGCCAGGTCGAGGTAGGCTGTATGGACTGCCTTTCCCTCATCAATGGCCTTGGTGACTGTCTCGAAAAGTCAACCAAGTTTAAGAGGCAGGATCTGCCTTTGACAAAGCCAAACTGGGTTGGATCCAAAGTCTGCAAGTTCCTATGTCTTTATTTATGAGTTCCATTATGATCCTCTCCATGGCTTTGCAGATAAGGCTTGTCAAGCTAATGGGGCGGTAATTTCAGGGTCTGTGGAGGCACCGCCCTTATGAAGTGGGACCACAGTCGCCGTCGCCACTCCTTGAGTGCGTATCCTGAGGTGAGGCTAAGATTAAACAGCTGTCCTAACTGTGGGTTTAATTCCTCGTTGAGTTCATGAAGCACACAGCCGGGGACACCATCCGGTCCCATGGATGCTGTGTTTTTGCCTTAGTGAGGGCAGTTCTCACCTGGGCGTTGGAGATGTTTGGGGGGCTACAATCCTCTGGAATAGATATCTCTCCTTTTGGGGGAGGGGGGAGAAGTTTGCACTGAACCTGTCAGCCAGTATGTTAGCAATGTGTGTAGGTTCAGTAATTTTCACATCATTTTGAACTAATTCTGAGCATATCTGGGAGTTTCCTCCTAGGTTTCTAACATAGCTAAAGAAGGCCTTATGATTGTCTTTAGAGTCCTTGGCGATTTTTCTCTCAAAATTTGCCTTGGATGATTTTATGAGAGCTCTTAGTTTTTTACTTATAATGATCAAAGGTGTCTTACCTTTCAAGGATTTTGCTCTATCTTGTAGTAGCTTCCTCCTTTTGTTGTAGAGCTTGTTTATGGCTGGGGTCCACCAGACTGGGCTTGCCTTTGGTACAGAGAGTCTTAGTTTTGTTTGGGATTGCCTGATCCATGCAGTCCTGTAGGTGCTGGTAGAAGGCATTTGTAAGTGATTCAGCGGTTTGAGTAATGTTTACCACTGGCTCAGGGGCCTTAAAGGAGACCACACTAGTTTTTAGAAGTGTGAAATCGGCTTTGAGAAGTTTTCACTGTGGTCTTTTTGTTTCAGGTGGGGGCAGGATGAGGACCTCCAGCGAGATTAGTTTATGATCTGATCTCACCAGTGAGGGTATACTTCCGGTGTTGAACATTTTGATCCCATGTTCGTGATGATGAGATCAAGTATGTTTTCACCTCTTGTGGGGATGGTGACTAGTTGTTCCATGGCATTTGAGTTTATGAACTCCAGGAATCTTTGGGTTAGAGTGTTGGGCTTGAGTAGTGTTCCCAGTCTATATTAGGGTAGTTGAAGTCACCTAGTATGATGGTGTTTGGAGATACATTTATCCCCTCAATGTTTTCAGGAAGGCCATGTGAGGTTCCTGAGTTTGAGAGGGTGGCCTGTAACATGCTACAAATTGCAGAGCAGTCTTGCCTATGGTTAATTGCACCTGGATGGTCTCAGATGCATCGTCGTTGCCACCAACCTTGAGGTGTGGGTGTCCTTTATGAATTTGGAAAATCTTTTCCGGCAGAGCTGGCAAGACTGTTTGGATGTCAGGATCCATAACACAAGGCCTAGCTCCTGAATTTGAAGCCTTAGGATCCAAAGCTATGAGGACAAGGGAACTGGCTGACAGACCCAGAGCCATCAGATCTGAGTGATGAACAAGACCTGAGGCATGTCAGCTGTGAGTTGGATCCCAAGAATCAGGATCCAAACTCTTTGATCTCATAGAGGAAGGGTCCAACAGGAAGGACGGAAACTTCAGAGGTCCCTCGCTTTTTTAATTTCTCCAAATCATTTGGGTTTCTAATACCATGACAGGAATAGACCCCATTCCTTAGTCAAAGTACAATTAAAGTTCATGAAATTAGTATTGTTTCACTTTTTGATGTCAGCCAGAAGTGCACTTCTCAGCACCTGCAATGTGCCCAGTAATGACTCCTTCTGTAATTTGTATTGAGTTACATGTTGTGGTTGTTGTTGTTGTGTCTTTCAGCTTTTCCCGGTTAGGGGTCGCCACAGCGGAACTCCGGTCCGCTAATGATTGGCAGTGGAATTTTACGTGCCGAGTTGCCAGCCCTGACGCACAACTTTCAACGAAGGTACGCCCATTCACGCATGTCTCCACACAGATGACGCTCTAGCTGAGAATTGAACAGGACAACGTCTTACTGTGAGGTGACAACGCTACCACAGCACCACCACCTTGGTAGCATATCTAAATATCATTGTAGACTCTTTTTTATAAGACCCATTGCTCTCAGTACTATTGGAACTATCTGGGTATCTTTTTTCCACATTGCTAAAGTTTCTGCTTGCAAATCCTCATATTTTATGACTTTGTGTCTCTCTGTACACAGGACACTGTAATCACTGGGGGTGGTGATTTTAATGATCAATGCTACTTTTGCCTTCTTTTCATGGACCACTATATCTGGATTTCTAGCATCTATCCTTTGAACTGCTGGCAATGGATGATCCCATGTGTTGTAGACTTCATCATTTTCTATGATGCTTTGTGGGTCATGTTTCCACTGTTTTTCAGCCACTTCAGTACCATAATGTTTTCACAATCCCCAGTCCATCAGTCCATCCACATTATTATGCCTTTCAGTATACAGTCTTTCTGCCATTAGTAGATCACAACCAGCAACTAGGTGTGTGACTGTTTCCAATTCGGTTTTACAAAATGTACATTTGTCTGTTTCTCCCACATGTTCAATGGACTTTGTAAACCAGCGTGTACATAGCCCACTATCTTAGGCTGCCACTATTAACCTTTCATCTCTTGGTTTGAATTCACCTCTCCTTAACCATTCCTGCATTCGTTCCTGATCAACATGAGGTTCTTCCAGACATTTTCTATACTTGCAAGTATATGCCTTTTCCACATTTCTTGCCTTTTCATCTGGCCCTTTACCTTATATTCTGTCTTTTGTTTTTTGGCACATTCAGTTGCTGCCTGATTGTTATCTACCTCTGACTTGATTTCTATCTACTTCTGGCTTTATTTCCATTCCAGCTTGATGCTGATATGCTTCTGCTAGGTTAAGCATAGACGTCATCTTAGATCTCCTCATGTTTCAAAACTTTCACTATGTTTGGGTCTTGTGAGGTCAGCAGATATGTGTGGAGTCCCATGATTGCAAATCTATACATGTAATCAATTTGAAGGAGGCCCATCCCTCCTTCAAAATGGGGAATATATAATCTTGGTATGAACTGATTTTTATAGATTATTTGGTGAGCATGAAGCATCCTTCTTGTTTTAATATCTAATCTAGCCAACACATTTTGGCGCCAATCAATCACTCTGAAACTGTAAATTAGGACAGGAAGAGCAAATTGGTTTATAGCTTGGATTTTGTTCCTAGATGTCAATGCTGTTTTCAGGATTAATTTAAGTCTTCTAAAGTAGTCCTTACTAAGTTTTACTCGCATTTGTTGGTGTTTTATTGTTGATCCTTCATCAATTCCCAAGTATTTATATACTCCCTCTTGCTCAAGTTCTTTTATATCACATTATTGTCCCAAACTGATGTTTTCCTGATGCTGCAGTTTTCCTGTTTTAAAAGTTGCTTTTGGACATTAATCAAGGCCAAATGACATTCTAATATCATCTGAAAAAGTTTTGACAACCTGCAGCTGTGCTTTCGGTTCCTCATTTGATGAGCTGTACAGTTTTAAATTATTAGACTTTGTTGTTTTCTGGGAGCCAAATTATAGCCATGACCTAAGTTGTTAAGTAGACAGCTTAATGGGTTAAGGGCAAGGCAGAATAGCAATGGTGACAGAGAGTCACCCTGGAATATCCCCCTTTGAATTTTTATCCCTGGGATAATAATTTGTCCTTTATCATGGCTTAATTGCAAAGTGGTCTGCTACTGTTTCTTGGTCACTGTAATGTAGTTGATCAGTGTAGGGTGTATCCTATACATTTTCAAGCACTCTTTTACCCATGAATGTTGGATACTATCAAATGCATTTTTGTAGTTAATCCATGCCACACTTAGATTCTTCCCCTTTTTACAGTTCTCCACTATGACTTTATTTAATAATGGATGCTCCTTTGTTCCATATGACTTTTTTATTGCCCTTTTATTCTACTGCCATAATTGAGTTTTCTTCTAAATGACTATAAACTCTTTCAGCATGAATTCTGTGTATAGTTTGTATGTTGTCGGATGGCAAGTTATTGGTCTATAATTTTTGGGGTAGCTTGCAGGTTCACTCTTAAGTAGGAGCATTGTTTTACCTGTTGTTAGCCAGGTTGGTGTTTGTTCAGGGTGCACATACAGTATAAATAGTTCTTACTCATGGCAACATCTTCGTGCAAAGATGTTAATACTTTTAACAAAAAAGTAGGTACTGCATCTGGGCCTGGGGTTTTCCAACTAGAGGCTTTTCTTAACTTTATTTCAGTTTCTCTGGCTCTTACTTCATCCCATTTCATATCTCTTCTTAAAATCAGAGGATGTTAGAGTAGAGGGGTGTTGAGCCCCTTCAGGAAGCAGACCTCTCAAAATCAATTTATTTCTCCAGTCTAAGCGGGCTCTCAGATTAAAGGTGGCACAAAACTGACAATCCTTCTCAAGATGTGCAGCACCTAAACAGTAAACACACTTCTTGTGGGCACCTGAACTAGGGAACTTATGCCAAGAAGTGCATTTCTTGAATCCAGTAGGTTTATCAGTTCTCTCTGACATGACTTAGTATGAAGACAAAAGATAAGAAGAAGCAATATTGTTTGGGAACTTAACATACACACACACACACACACACACACACACACACACACACACACACACACACACACACAAAGTCCCTGATGCCATCAAAAACTAGAAATCCTAACTAGCAGAGAATTAACACTAATTAAAAATATAACTTCTACTAATTTAAGTAACCTGCTCTTTACAAATATTAACTAACACTACCTGTCCTACATAAATTGAACACTGGAACTACATAAACTATTTAGACTAACTAAACTATAAAAAAAATGTAAATACCTAAGATATTATGTAAAGCTACACTAAACTACACTAAACACCACACAAACCATTAACAAGGGAGGAGCACAAAGGAAAAAAAAACAACAATTAGCAGAAAAGGATATTACTAGGCTGGATCATTCATCTTGTTATAAACACAGCAAATGAGCTCTGAGTGCTTGGAGGAAACGTTGGTTGATTATGGGTAAAGGGAGGAGCTACAGGCTTGGATCTGAAGTCTAGGAGAAGAGCAGATGAGTCAGATCCAAGGGTCGGAGCCTAAATCCAGTGATGAGGAAGAATAAAGGAGGCAACATCAGATCAGTACTTTCCTGATACACACCTTTTACTGACTTGACTGCTGCTGATATCACTGCCCGTGTTTCAGGCTTCTTTTTTAGTTTAACCATAGAACAGTTTATCAATTACTTATTTCTACTTCCCTCCTGTCTCAAAAAGAAAAAGATTCCAAGATAGCCTTTGTCACTTCAGTAGACTGCTTCCTTGGCTCAGCTACAGATGGGTGAGCCTGCAGTGGCCATTTTGGGTTTCTCTATCCACTAATCTTCTTCCTTGGGTTCATCTGCTGGAGTTCCTTCAGCCACCATGGACCAGGGGTAGGCCTATCCTCTGCAGTTCTTGGAGTGCCCTCTGTGAGCATGAGAGAACTATTCTTGTTAGTCCCAGAGAAAGTAACAGGGAAATGCTTCTCTGTCTAGCTGGACTACGATGCCTGTTTCCTGGAGTGATGTTCCTGACATGAGTCAGTCTGCTTCTATAGATATTCCTGTAAAAAGGAAGACGAAAGTTAAACATTTATCTTCTCCTGTCTCTGTTACTCTAGATTGGGAAGATTTATTAGATTAACTCCAGGCTTAGTCCATGCTCTTAATTCTTCACATTCTGGATCTACTGGAAAGAGAAAAAGGAATTCTTAATGTAGAATATTCCCAGAGTGATGAACAGGAAATATAATTGAATGGAACTAATTCAGTTATTTCTCCTCAGACAAAAGATTTTTTTATTTTTATTTTTTTATTTTACATTTGTTGACCGGGATAGTCCGACTGGATGCATGTCCATTTTCAGCGGAGGCCCGGGGAGAAAAGCTCCAAGGGTAAACAGATACAGCATTACATAATACCATCATTACATATTACAAACAGATTATTTACAGAGATTACATAAGTAAGCAAGTTAAACAAGTTCCACAGGTTAAAGTTAGTCCTGAGCACAAGTCAGGATTAAATTAAATTACACAGTAAACTGGTTAACAGATTTTTACACATTCGAGTTAGCCAGGCTTGATACAGTGACATAGCCAGTTAAGTGACAAATGTTGTTTGAGTCTAGTTTTAAATTGACCTAAGGTGGAAAGTCAGGTAATATCAGCTGGAATTGAGTTCCAGGATCTACTTACAGAGTTTGCAAAGAGAGAATCACCGGCTGTGTTATTAATTTTGCTAGTCTGAATTAGTAGTTTGTTAGAGGATCGAAGCGGTCTAGGATTGTTATAGGGGGTGATAATATTTTTAAGTGCAGGAGTATTGTCCGGATTATAGAGGATTTTATAGGCCATAATCAGTTGGTTATACTGGATTAGGCTAGGTAGTTCAAGCCAACCAAGCTGATTTAGATTGATGCAATGATGTGTCCTAAAAGGCAGCCCAGTGGCAAACCTGGCAATGTGGTTGTAGCAAATTGAGAGTTTGTTAAGGACAGTCTTGTTCAAATTCGAGAGTAGAGGGATGCATACAGAAGGGTTGAAAGAAGGTGAGAGCGAGCTATGGCAATTTTAGCTGGAGGGGTTAGGAAGGCTTTTATTCTGTAAAGTGACCCTAGTTTTTTATTGATGGTTTTGATAGTTTGGTTAACATGTAGGTCAAATTTGAGATTATTGTCTATGATGACACCTAATAGTTTTGTAGATGGGTCAGGGGAGATTATTGTGCCATCATTTGATTTTATGGTAAAGGTGAAAGCGGTAGACCTACGTGTTGGTGAAAATAACAGCATTTTAGTTTTTTTTGGGATTTAGAATCAGACGATGTTCAGAAAGCCAGTTTTCTATGGTATTAAAGGTGGTCTGGGTAGCTGACCATAACTCTACTGGAGATGTGGCTGAACAAACCAGAGTAGAGTCATCAGCATATTGGATACAGCTGACTTTTGGGATGACAGTATAAAGGTCGTTAATGAAGATGGAGAACAGCAAGGGCCCTAGTATAGAGCCTTGTGGTACTCCGTGGGTGTTAGGTAGAAGGTTAGAGTTTGTTCTGCCAGAGGACAGCCTGCTGTCGACCATTCAGGTAGGATTGAAACCATTGGAGGGCTCCAGTATCTAGACAGAATGTTTGCAGGATGTGGATTAAAAGTTGGTGATCAACCATATCGAATGCCTTGGAAAGATCCAAAAAGAGGGCTGAGGTTATATAATTATTGTTGCGATTATGGTTTATGGTGTTAGTAAAGGCTAGGAGGGCTGAAGTAGTGCTGTGATGAGGACGGAAGCCATGCTGAGTGTCTGCCATAAGGCGATTTGAGACATTCTCTAAAGTATTCAATTGTATTTATTACTGCTTGGTTGTAACTTGATTAAAGTGTAGCTATCATTCTAAGTCTTTTGGATTAAGCACTTGGGCTTCAGACCAGTTGTTTTACATTAGGAAGGTTTGTGGCAAGCACTGTGGTGGCAGGACAGGTAGCTTTCATCCTTCTAAGTTGGGAACTGCTGATTGAGAGCCCAGTGTCCAAGTGTATTAGTTCTGGTTCAGGCACTTGGGCTACAGGCCAGTTATTTTACATTAAGAAGGTTCGTGGTCTGCACTCTTGTGGGAGAAGAGGCTGGACTCTGCCCTTCTGAGCTGGGAATTTCTGGTTAAAGGTTTATAGTGCCTGAATATTTGAACTGTATCTTACTGAAATTGGTACACCTTGTTTGCTCTAGCATAGACTAGATCCAGGCTTGCTGAATCTAGCTTTGTTTATATGCTTGTTGTTTGTTTGCTTGTTATTTCCCTGGAAGCTAATTCCACCTAATACGCGGCTTCTCTGCTTCTGTGGATCACTAGTGATATCTGCTTTGCTTACTGTACTTATTTCCTTGTTTCACTTGAAAGAAAGTTACTGTTTGTCGTTTTTGCATTTAGTTACTTGTAACACATTGCACTCAAGTTACCTGGCACTTGCTCACTAAAGCAATTATATAAGTCAGCACTAAAAATTAAAAGCATTACACCCTCACTCCCCACTGGCCCTTGTTTTCAATTATTAAGGAATTCCCAATATTATTCTAGCATGTCCAAAGGTCAGATGTCAATCTACTCTCCGGTCCAGCTGGTGAATCTGGGAATCTTGAGGCAATGTTATAACTGCCTCATGTACACAGACAACCCTCTCCTCCTCCCACATAACACAAATACTTGCGAGAGATGCAGCTATTTAGCCAAACTGGAGGCTGAGCTCTCTCAACTCAGGACTGGTAAGACCAGACAGGAGGGGAAGGCAACTACACACACCACAAAACCAGCCTCACATAATGCTACCACACCACTGAATCAAACACATAAACACACAAAGACATACTGAGGCTCTGAGTAAAATTTACCTAAACAGCAGAGGCCTCCAAAGCAGACACCCAAACAACTGCTACCTCAAGACACCCCACAAGCAACACATAAACCACAAAAGCAGTGTGCAAAGCAGTCACAGCCCTTAAAGCCAAATACAACACCAAACATACTTGTCATAGGTGACTCCATAGTCAGACACACTGACGTCCCACTCACCAGGCTGAACAAGGAGAGGGTCACAGTAAGCTGCCTATCGGGCGCTAGAATCCGCCACATAACACAAGCACTCGGGTCACTCCACGGCAAGTACAAATATGACACAGTCATTGTCCATGCTGTTGTGTGAATGACGTACCTCCCTGGACTACATGAAAAGAGACATAGAGGAGCTCTCTGATTATGTAGCCCAGGCAGGTATGACCCTAACCCTGAGCAGTATCCTTCCTTCACCAAGAATGATGCCACAATATAGAGACAAGATGATCAGCTTTAACAATTGGCTTAATGTCTGGTGTCATTCAAAGGGGATCCAGTGTCTGTCTGCCTGGGATGACATGCTTGACAAGCCACGCTGCCATAAAGGGGCTTGCACCTGTCACCCCTGGGATTCCGGATATTGGCTAAGGCTCTTGCCAGCCCCATAGTGCCTTTTTTAGGCAAGGCTCAAATTCTAAACCTACCACTCTAGAAAACAAAAATGGGAAGAAACTGAGGGTAATGCTGCTCAATGCCAGAAGTCTAAATCTCAAAATGCATGCACTCGAGGCCCTTCTCAGTATGGAGAACATCGATGCCTGTGCTGTAACTGAAACCTGGTTCAAGGCTCCTGAGAGCACCCGGCACTATTAGGTTTTACCTCATATCATGCGTTCGGACCCAAAACCCGGACCACACCACAAAAGGAGGGTGTATCCATATTCATAAAGGATACCCACACCTCCAGGTTGGTGGCAACGCAAAGCTTCGAAACCATCCAGGTGCAACTAACCATAGGCAAAACTGCTCTACAAATTGTAGCATGCTACAGGACACCCTCTCAAACTCAGGAACCCCACACAGCCTTCCTGAAGACACTGGAGGGTATAAATGTATCTCCAAACACCATCATATTGGGTGACTTCAACTACCCGAATATAGACGGGGAACATTACTCAAGCCCTAACTTTCTAGCCCAACGGTTCCTGGAGTTCATAAATTCAAATGCTATGGAACAGCTAGTCACTGTTCCCATGAGAGGAGAAAATATACTAGATCTCATTATCACAAACATGGGGACAAAATGCTCCACACCGGAAGTTTATCCCTCATTGGTGAGATCTGATCATAAACTAATCTCACTGGAAATCCACATCCCGCCCCACCCCAAACAAAAAGACCACAGTGAAGAACTTCTCTAAAGCAAACTTCACACTACTCAAGACTGGTGTGGTATCCTTCAAGGCCCCTGAGACAGTGGAAACCACAACCCAAGCTGCTGAAGCCCTTACAAATGCCTTCTATGAACACCTCCAGGACTGCATGGATCAGGCAATCCCAAATAAAACAAAGACTCTTTCCACAAAGGGCAAACGTCCAGTCTGGTGGACCCCAGCCATTAACAAACTTTACAATAAGAGGAGAAAGCTATTACATGATAGAACAAAATCCATAAAAGGGAAGTCACCCCTGATCATTATTAGTAAAAAATACGAGCACTCATAAAATCAACTAAGGCCAATTTTGAGAGGAAAGTTGCCATGGACTCAAAGGACAATCATAAGGCCTTTTTCAGCTATGTTAGGAACCTGGGTGGAAACTCCCAGATATGCTCAGAATTAGTCCAAAATGATACAAAAATCACTGAACCCACAGCCGTTGCCAACATACTGGCAGAAAGGTTCAGTGCAAACTTCACCCTCTCCCCTAAAGGAGAGATAACTATCCCAGCAGAGTGTAGCCTCCCAGACATCTCAAATGCGCAGGTGAAAGCTGCTCTCTCTAAAGCTAAAAACACAGCATCAATGGGACCGGATGGTGTCCCCGGCTGTGTGCTACACGAGCTAAATGAGGAATTAAACCCGCACATAAGGCAGCTGTTTAATCTCAGCCTTACCACAGGATACGTGCCCAAGGAGTGGCGTACGGCAACTGTGGTCCCACTCCACAAAGGCGGTGTCTCTACGGACCCTGGTAATTACCGCCCCATAAGCTTAACAAGTCTAGTCTGCAAAGCTATGGAGAGGATCATAATGGAGCTCATAAACAAAGATATAGGGACTTGCAGACATTGGACCCGACCCAGTTTGGCTTCAAGGGAAAATCATGCCTTTTGAACTTGGTCGACTTCTTCGAAACAGTCACCAAGGCCATTGATGAGGGAAAGGCAGTCCATACAGCCTACCTTGACCTTGCAAAGGCTTTGACACAATACCCCACTCGGGTATTGTAGAAAAACTTACCAGCTTAAATGTAAACCCATATGTCACAAGATGGGTTGCAAACTGGCTTAAGGACAGAACCCACAGGGTTAGAGTTGCTGGCGCTATGTCAGACTCCAAGCCGGTCACAAGTGGTGTCCCACGGGCTCGGTCCTTGGCCCCTATTGTTCGGCATCTACTTCTCAGAAGTACAGGCCAACATGGGAGGACTTTGGCTGACAAAGTTTGCAGACGACTGCAAACTGGGCGCCATAGTGGAAAGTGCATCGGACACGGATATCCTTCAGGAAGGACTCATGGAAACAGATAGCTGGTGCCAGAGCCATGGCCTGAAGTTAAACGCCAAAATGTATAGTCATACCCTTCGGGAAAAACAAGGTAACCCCAAGCTACCATATAGGTGGCAATCCACTAAGCACAGAAGAGGTTATCAGGGACCTGGGGACCCAGGTTGACAGTGGCCTTTCTTTGACACTCACGTTGCTAAAGTGGTTAGAAAGACCTTCTACATTGCCCACCTGATCATGAAGGATTCACATCCAGATCTAGTGAGGTCATTGTTCCCTGTACTCTTCACTTATCAGACCAATGATCGAGTACAATGCCCCATTCGGGATGTATCTCACCGACATCTGCAGCAATTGGAGAGACCTCAAAAGTTTCTCACCAAAAGGATAAAGGGACTCCAAAATCTGTCATATGCTGCCAGATTGAAGAAACTCCAGCTCTATTCAGTCGCATACCGTCTGCTTAGAGGTGACATGTGCCTGACATACAAGGCCATGTCCAACCCGGAATTAATGGACATGCTCCACCTCAAAAAATCCAAATCCACCAAAACCACTAGAGCAAGCGACTTAAACCTTAGCACGGATATAAATAGGACGTGCTGGAGGGATAGATTTATCACTCAGAGACTCCTATGCTGTGGAATAGAGTCCCGGTCCATGTGAGGCAGAGCACCTCGCTGGCTCTGTTCAAGAGAAATCTTGACCTGTGGATGGGAGATCGTAGGTTTACCCCGGGAATCATCTCTGTGTCACTGCTGGACAGAGGCACAACAAACTAATGGGTACAGTATTTTTTCATATAAGGGGTGGCGTAAGCCACAAAAATTCGGGCTAGGCTTATAAATGCCTTGGGGCAGATAGCCTAGTATAAACCTATGAACCTATGAACCTATGAATTGTCTATGAATACATTTTTCCATAATCTTTGCAAGTGGAGAGAGTATAGCTATTGGCCTATAATTGGAGAATTCAGTAGAGCTGCCTCCTTTGTGAAGTGGGATTACATAGGATATTTTCCAGATGGTGGGAATTTTAGCTTCTACTACAGTTCGATTGATTAGTATTGAGACAGGGTAAGCAATAGCATCAGCTGATTTTTGTAGGTACTCGGCAGGGAGTTGATCAGCAGAAAGTGTAGTGGGTTTTAATTTTTTGATCAAGGTACGGATAAGTGAAGTGGCGACTGGTTGGAAGCTGAACGCGAGTAGGTTTCTAGGGGTGCTACTTTCAGGACCAGGGGAGCTAGGAGGTAGTTGGCTAGCTAGGGCTTGAATTGTCTCATTAAAGAATTGGTTAAAACTATCAGAAACATCTTCAGGGGTTTTATCAATAGTAGCAGCAGGGATTGGGGTTGAAGTTTGTCCAGGGTGGAGTAGATTATTTAAACCTGCCCAAAACTTATGAGGGTTATTTTGATTTACAGTCTGTAAATTACAGTAGTATTGTTTTTTGCCTTGTAAAATTGATTTTTTGGTTTTGTTCCTGGATTGCCTGTATTTAATGTGATTTTGAGGGTCTTTAGAAGAATGTCATAAAGCCCATGCTTTGTTTCTAAGGGTAATTTTGAGTTTAGACTCTATAGAAAGCCATGGTGCAGTTTTTGCCTTGGTTCTCTTTGAACGAACAGGTGCATGCAAATCAAGGATCTCATGGAATTTGTTGTTAAAGTATGCTACTACTTCCTCTAAGGGGAGGTGTTTTAGAATAGACCAATTACATGAGTTTAGTTCTTGTTGGAATTTGGCAGGGTCAAAGTTGTTATTGTTTCTAACCTTTCTGAGTAAGGGTTGTTGGGAATTAATGGTTTTGTGCTTAATTACATATGTGAGAAGGTGATCGCTTAGGCCATTAAGGAGGGTACCAGAGGTGTACAGTTGGGGGTGACTGTTTATGAGTACCCAGTCAAGTATACTTTCTTTTTGGTTGGGTTTACCTATCGTGGTAGGGGTGGATATGATTTATGTAAATGCATGCAGGTTAATATGGGTGGTTGGGGATTCTACGGAACAGGTGCCCCAGTCTATGTTAAAGTCTCCAAGTAGTAGGGTTTCTTGGGGGTAGTGACATGATAACCAGTGCAGGATATCTTCAAATGTAGATATATTGTTACCTGGGGGAATGTACATACAGATGATATTAATGCATTTATTTTTATTAAGTTGCAATTTGGTGGCAAGAATCTCAACGTTATTAATCTGAGGAGGTTGTATTACATCTATGGTGACATTCAACTCAGATTTATAGATTACAGCTACCCCACCCCCCTTCCTCGAAGCACGATCCAGCCTGTGTATGTTGTACACAGGTGGTAACACTTCATTGTCTTTAGTGTTAGGTTTTAACCAGGTTTCAGATAAACAGAGAATCTCAGGGGAGTGGACATCCAGAAGTGCATGCAATTCATGTACCTTGTTATTAATGCTTCTAATATTGAGATGACAGACTAGGAGAGAGTTAGTTGGCCTATAAATTGTAGGTTTGGAGCTTAGATTACAAGTAGAGGGGGTATGTGTATCTGAAGTGAGTGGGCCAGGGTTGGGGTGAATATCACCACCAAGTATTAGGTTGAGTCTATACTTGGTGATGAACTTCAGGAATTTGTTTATTAGTTTGTGGTAGTGTTTGGATCTAGAGCTAATGTGCCTGGGGTTGAGATGTTGATAGACTGAACAAGATGTTGGATAGGATCTGGTACTGTAAGTATGATTGAAGGTGGAAGGATTTACAGCTGGGGTGATAGTATGGCCTTTTGGGACCTGAAATCCTGTAAGAAACTGGTTTTCATACAAGGTAAGGAGGTATGGTGTGAACAAGAGGGTGTGAAAAAGAGGGGTAGTAAAGAGGAGTATATCATTATATATGATTCAGCTAGTGAGTGAAGGAACTGTTTTACCTGGTGATGCAACACCAGAAGATAGAGTGGTGAGGTAAAGGTACTGGAAGGGGGATGGGAGAATGACAGATGAAAGCTAATAGGTGCTATTAAATGCAGGTAGTAGAATAGGGGTGGGTGGAATTATCCCAGATGAAAGCAGATAGGATCTAGAAAGTGGGGGAGTGGCTATAGTACTATAAATTTAGAGGTACTGGGTGCGGGAGGGAATTGGGGGCAGGGAGGGGAGTGAAGAGAGCCCGAGCATAGCGAGCAGTGAAGGCTATTGCAGTTTACAAGGTTTCCTAAGGTGTCCTAAAGCTATAAGGTAAGTATTACAGCTCTAATGTAAGAGTCAATTTACTGCAGTTACAGGGAAGGAGGCAACCACTCAAGTAGAAACAAAGTCACCAATATGGTGACCTGCTTAATTTCAAAGCACTGTAAGTGAAAGCTTAACAAATGCTTTTTGTGTAACCTACTCTGTTTAAATGTTGAAAACAACTGATTGCAGTCCTGTAGACACTGATTTGTAGGGAACTGTAGAGTTCAGCTAGGAAAAGAGAAAAGCAGAAATTCTAGGATAAGCATGAAGACAACAACAGGCAGTTATTATATAATAATGCATTCAGAAAGGTTTGGTGGGGGGGTAAAGTAGCATACTTCTGGAGGAACTAAGAGTTATAGCTAAGAAACCTAAGCAAGAGAGCAATTCAGTAAATAAACACTTGCCAGATTTTAAAGATATACCAGAAAAACTAAATCAATTATTCACAATTGTACAACTAGAAAATTGCCAGTAAAAGCACTTCAGGTATAGCTAGCCCAAGTTATTCAAGTCATAAAAGCACTTCTTCAATGTGTGTGTGCAATTTAAACAGTAAAAAACACATGCAGCAAGGAGGAGCTCTGATTATACACTTTCTCTAGGTACAGGTTCAGTTTAAACACAAATATTACCACAGAAATTCAGTAAAGTCACTAGCTACTTATAGAGCCTCTGAAAAACAAAATAGAGCAGTCTGTGCAGAATCAGAATTTAGCAGCAGGTCATTCAGTTACACAAAAAACAGTAAAAGATCCATACAATGAAGAAACTTACATAAAGTCACACCAGGTCAGCCAAGGGGGGAAGAGAGAGGGAAATCCTAAGCTCCTAAGCACTTGAAGATGCTGATTATGAGGAGTGCATGTCTTCTGACTTTCTCTGGGAAGAATTTTCCATATCTAGGATGAATCAATATTTTCAGCTGGAACAAAATTACATTCTACTTTCTTTGAAAAAGTACTATAGTTTATTACAACTGTTTACATCTATTCCTCCTGTTCTTGCTCTGCAGAATGTTTTATTATGGCCTACAACATGCATGATAGCCAGACTGCAGCCCCTAAGAAGGCAGGCAGATTATATAAACTTCCTCAGTCTTACAAATACTTATTTTCTAATCCCAGATGTTAGGTCTTTGTCAGAAACTTCTGCAGCTAAATGTTTTAAACATGCTAATCCCTCCCTCTGTGGTAAGGGTGGGAATACTTTTTATAGATCTGGGAAAACAGTATATTCATCTGCCATTAGAACTTTTAGAATTCTTAATTACTAAGTTCACATATTAAAGTTTTTACTTACTTCTGTTGAAAAGAAGGAAGGAGTAGAAGGTAAGTGTAGATGTGTCAGTGTTGTGTGTGTGGAATAGAAATGTTTAGAATAAACAGCTTGTAAACTGCAGTAGAAAACAGGAGCATTTTACACAGATTAATCAGATTAGTGTTGGTGGTACTAACAAGACTACAGCTATGTGCTCTGTTATCTGCAAGGCTGACGAAGAGCATACTTTCTTTTTTTTCAGTGTGTTGGCATTTATTGAGTGACCTGAAAGTATTAGGGAAAGAGTATGTTTAAGTTTTAAAATAAGTACATTTTTATCTATGGAATGCCTTTTTTCTGGGAAGAGACCATCGGAGATCCATACAGAGAGCTTGAGTTGATGCAGGACTTTATTTGTGATATTCCCAACACACAGACTGAAAGTGAAAGATGTGCCTAGTATAGATCCTATGTATTTTGTGATATAACGTGGGTCATAGTGATTACAAGGGGGTTGTAGGTCATCAGGAATTGGCTAATGGATAGTTTTTGAGTGGTTCCAAAGAGTATAATTTTGTTTTAATTTTGCTAGTTAGTTTGTAGAATACAAATTGGAAATGCAAACAATGTTCTTTCAAAAAGGATTTGGAGGTTAGTGACATTATTTAAATCTCAAAGGAATAGGAAATTATCAGCACAGATTATCATGTTTATAAGAAGAAGGTAAGATGGGAGAGAAGAAATAACAATGAGAAATGAATGAGGCCAAGAAGTGACCTTTGAGGAATACGAGAAAATAAAGATCTTGGGACTGAGAGTGAGTTTATGAATTTAACCTAGAAAGATCTATTGCAGTGGAAACTGGGGGCTATGTCTGTGTCTCATGGATGAATCTAGAGTACCTACCTTTACTAGCAGATTATGGTCATCAGGCTTGAATAAGTTTTTCAGATCAATAAAAATAACTCTAGTCAGAAGACTCTTATTCATGTTTGTGGAAATTGTGTCAGTTGTAAAGAATGGCATAGTGAAAGTATTAAAGTCAGGGTTAAACTAATGTAGTTTAGGCGATAATTTAATTATATTTTTATAGACTGTTTTTTTTCCAAACTATTTGGCTAGAGGGAATAGAATATTGGAAGAAAGACATTTATATGATGGGACTTATTGAACAGTAGCCAAAGAAGTGAAGTTGAAGGTTGAGATGAGTAGGTGAAGTTATGAACTCATGGAGGCTGAAAAGATTAGTAGTATTAGTAGTATTAGTAGTATACCAGACTTACGTGCCAAGCAACCTAACTAGTCAAGGTTGTAGTCACCATGCATAGCAAAGTTATGTTTGTATATCCATCAGGTGATGGAGTCCAGACTTTAGTACTCTTGTATCCATTGCTTTGTCTTTCCTCCTTCTTTCTTATTACAAACTGGTTGTTGTTATTACCAGAGGCCTTATAATTCACATTCCTTGCTCTTCTATTCCATCCAATCCCTGCTCTTCTATTCCACTCTTACTACCTACTTTTCCTTTCTAACTTCTTCCTCTGTCACCTCTTTGGATAAAATGATTACTTATTATATTACATTACCCAAGTTTCCACTGTCTTATTTTATATTTGATCTCCTCTAACAACTAGATATACCTATGAGTTTAAAGTTGTTACTATTCCTCTGACATGCAACCTGTATCGCAACTCCAATGTTAATGGGCATGTGAGTTTGTCTAATTAATGTTGTAGGACATTTAATTGAAAATCCTGGTAAATCATTATCTTCTTCCGTGTGTATGTCACGGGGCGTCAGTTATATGTCACCTGTCATACCTCTGAACCTCTTGGTGCAAGAAATCTGAAAAAAGCCTAAAATAATGGGGAGACAATGGCCCAAAATTGGGACATATTTTAAATATTGCTCTTAGAAACTTAGAAAGTAGTTAGACTAACATGATTTGTGTTACCATGTATTTTCTGAAGGATATGAAGTCTGAAACTCAAATGTCTGTCATTATTTGGTGACTTTAATCCTCTGTGATTTGCCATAAAATACAAATTTTATGTAGAAAAGATCAAAAATATGAGGCAAAAATCTAAACATGTTGCAAAAACCTTGACAGTTGAGAAGTATCTCACCCCTATTACTAACTCTGGGATTGTACTAACTAGGGAAAGAGGGTTTAATCTCTCTTGGAAAATTAAATTTGACTTACCAGGTGTTAATGAAACACTGTTGTTTCATATGTCTGTATCTGGTTATGTGACATTTGATTGAAGATACTTTGAATGACAGATGGTTGAAGAAATAATTGAAAGTGCATTTGACTGACAAGCCATTTCTTTGAAAACTGTTAAAGTCTAAAGATAGCATTTATGATTTTGATCATGAGAGTTTAGTGTTGTAATTTAGGAGATTTTGTGTGGTTTGGTAATACCTATCATCAGGTTGTACTCCAAGATTTGTAAATACTTGTGTTTGTGCACCAGTACTGATTCACTGTGTGTGATGCTTTATCTTTTCTCCATGGATGTGCAACCTAGAAGTTAGAATGTATAATTAAGGGGGATGTGGGGGGATATATGCTGTTTAGAATGTTTCTGATGAAATGGCTTTTCAGTGAAATGTGCTTTCAGTCATTTCTACCTATTGATTTGTCTTTCATTCAAACCCTCACTCATATGGCATAGAACCCTATATCAATGTTCATGTTTAACAAAAGTATATACCAGATTTACTGTTGACATACATTTGATATTAATTGTATACATCACTGTAATTAATTTATACTTGTAGTAAGAATAGCAATATGCTAACTACTAGAACTGAAAGTATTTCTGTTTATTCTGTTTGTCATTATTCAAGCTGCAAATATTAAAGTACTGTTGAAAATTGTAAATATTTCATACATGAATTTTTCCACTGTTACTTGTTTTTTTCTAGATAGCTCTCTTCCATTTTCACTGTCATAACATGCGCTGTATTTTCCTAAGTGTATATGCATTATTCCACTGTTGTGTTTGCAGATATCCTGTTTATAGAATGGAATTTTTATTAGCCAGTCTTACATAACTGGAAGTTATTTTTCCACAGGCCTGAACTGCATGCTTTCACTGCCCAGTTAGATCTACTGGTGAACCTAAAACACAAACAAAGAGATAGCCCTAAATGCCTTACAAAAATAATTCAAGACATAACAGAGCACCTTAAAGCTCTCTTCCTCTACTAAGTCTCCTCTAGATTGCTGAGGGGTGATCTATGCCTGGATCAAAAGGCACCCACAAACCCCACACTTATGAATCTCCTGCATATTTGTAAGTCAAACAGTACCAGAAATACTAGGCCTAGGGACCTGAATTTTGTCTGCAACTTAAACAGAGCAGGTTGGAGAGACAGATATGTGTCCCAGAGACTGCCCCCTATTGAACAGGCTTTCCATCCATGTGAAGCTGAGTTGGTCTATTACCCAGTTTAAGTGCAACCTAAACCAATGGACATGGAATAGGAAATTAACACTGAGCCTGGCACCAATACCCCTTATTGAGATAGCTTATAAGTGCCTGGCCCTCAGTGTCCAATTTTGATACAAGATGTCATTATTCTTTCAGGAAAACTTTGCTAGGCTTAGAAATGCCCCCCCCCCCCCGATTGTTAGCCTAGTAGCAACTTATGAATCTCTGAATCTATTAATCTAACATGGTGCTGTAGCATGCGGACCTGCAGGAAGGCATCTACATGATGAACAATTCTTAGACTTGATCAGCTGTGTAGGTTGTATGACTAGTCCAACCACAATGCTGCCATTATAGAAGAGATAAGTAATGACGGTGTTGGTGCAAAGGTAAGGTCTGGAGGTGCTTGAGTGAGTGCATAGAAGGGCCTGTGAGTGTGGTGTGTGTGTGTGTGTGTGTGTGTGTGTGTGTGTGTGTGTGTGTGTGTGTGTGTGTGTGTGTGTGTGTGTGTGTGTGTGTGTGTGTGTGTGTGTGTGTGTGTGTGTGTGTGTGTGTGTGTGTGTGTGTGTGTGTGTGTCTGCCTCAAGGTTGAAGTAGTAAGGGGGTGAGGTGTGTGTGTGTTGGGGGGGTTGGGCTGGGGTGGTTATCATAACTCTACACATCCCTAAACTACTGTTTATATTGGGATGGGGGAAGAACTAGTCACCAGGAATTATATCGTAAGACTTGAGCCTTAATGACATTTAAACCAGTATGGGGACTGGAGTGGTGGGGGAGCATAAGATAACAGGGATACTACTTTTGTGCATTAATTGCACTTAAACTAGTATGGGAATCAGGGTGGTGGGGGTAATAGTAGACACCATGAATAATAGTTTTATGTCGTGATGGCACTTATCACAGTGTAGGATTGGAGGGGGAAGGAACCACTTGACATTAAGGATATGATGTGCAATGTGGGATTGCAACCTTCCATGATGACCGAGGGTCAGGAAAGGAGATATTATGGATGTGCAGACATCTTATGGACAGGTATACAGGTATGGGCACAGTGCAGTCTCGAGTGGTTCACAAAAATACTTATTTTATGGTATGGTATTCATACAAAACAAAACTCTTTAAAGTGATTTTTGAAGAACTGCATATCACCCAGGTTTTATTTTTGACCTTACACTGAAAATTAAATACTGTTATCACAAGAAATATAGGAATAAAATACATCTGTGGTCTGTGCAGGACAATTGTTTTCGACAAATGTAAGCTCTGGTGATAAAACTCTTCACTACCAGATGAAAGTCATTAGCAGCTCATACCCCTTACTCCTCATTTAGAGTATTATTTTAGTGAAAGTGATTGAACCTATATGCCACTAACTGAATATATTTAATAGGGGTTGGGAAGGTGGCCTAATTATTAAGGTGGC